>NW_008674495.1:65997-79643 GCF_000695815.1 Acanthisitta chloris
AGTGTTGAAGCGCTAGACTAGTTTGTGTCCATAGCAGATGTGAAACAAGGGACTTGGAGGAGCTGGGAGGAGGCAATGCTGTCTTACCATGAAGAGAAAGGCAGGGTAGAGAACAAGTGTGTCACATCTGCACGTGCACCCTTACAGGAATGAGACACCACACAGAATCTTCAGTGTTTATACCCACATCACTGGCATGGCTTGACACCACTGAGATGAAGGAGCTTCCCCAGTAGGTGAAGCTGCACCATTGATTTAATTTTTCAATTTTCAAATTTCAGCAAAATTTGAGCCAGCAGGAGCTAAAGAAAGACCACAAGTGGTCCAGAGATACCATGAACCAGCATAAGCAGACTGGAACATGCATTGATCATAGAATCATAGAAGGGTTTCAGTTGGAAAGGACCTTCAAGACCATCTGTTTCCAATCCCCTGTCATGGCCAGGGACACCTTCCACTAGACCAGGTTGCTCCAAGCCTTGTCCAGCTTGGCCTTGAACACTCCCAGGGATAGGACAACCACAACTTCTCTGGGCAACAAATGATCTATTGCCACTGCTGCAGATCCCAAAAGGCATCCTGCAGATTTGGGGAGGGAAATCTATAGTACAAGCACAGGGAAACAGGTGGTTTGTTTGGTCTTTCTGCAGAGAAGGCAGGATCTGTCCCTACCTGAAGGCAGCAGAGGCTGTGGGAAGCACCAAGAAGTACAGTGTGCTCCATGTTTCCTCTAAGCATTTGGTGGTTTGCTGTAATCAAGGCAACAGGTTGCTCTCTTTCATTTCTTGCAAAACACTTTCTCTGTAGTGGCTATCTGGTCTGGGGATACTTTTTTGTAATCATTGCAATAAGTTAGTTTTATTGGCAGAAGTAGGAATGATTCAAAACAGCTCAGCAAAGCAGGATTATTTCTCCATCACAATAATAATAGGGATTTGAGAAATCTTGCCCCTGTGCTTTGCCTTTCATGAACATGAGACCAAAGGTCTTTCAGCCTGGGATAATTCCAGAAGAGAAAATTGCAGCAGAAAGCTTTTTTTCATGTCTTGCAAGAATTGCCTCTGAAAAGGAAAGTTTCCTCTCCTCTAGAAAGACTGGTTAGTCTTTCTTCCCTGATCTGTTCCCCTCCCGCTGACAATATTGTTTTTCAAAACATACATATGTTTGTTTGATCTTCCTTTATTTTAATTGGAGATTTATTTCTTTCCTTATTAGGTGGGATGTATTTAATTAAAAAAAAAAAAGAAAACACAATCCCATCAACCTCGTTCATACTCATGATTTTGTAAACAAGGCTGCAGTGGTAGGTACATAAATGCATCCTAGTTTTCCCTCTCTGTGACTGATGAGGCCAAAGAAGCATGAGGATAATCATGTCTTTAGGGCAGGAAAAAAATATGGATTTTCTTTATAGACCAACACATATTTCTCCTCTGAAACACATGGCAACGTTGCCAGCATGAGGCTAGGATGGGGATAGAAAGTGAACAATCATCTGCTCTTCCAAGACTTGTCTGTGCTTCTTCTGGTCAACAGATTTGTGTCCCTTTAGCCTCTTCGGCATAGCTCCAAAATTAAACAACAGAACAACTGCAAATCATAGCCCTAAGACTCCATCCAGTTCTCACAGACACAGGCAAGTATGTGTATTTACTGAGCTACAGTTCAAGTGCTCTAATTGTATTTCATAGCTCTCTTCCACACCAGTCCTAGAACAGACAGGCAGACAGTGCTTGTCAACACAGCCTAGGAAGACCTCTCTAAAACCTTCTGAAGACACAATAGCTGGGAAGTCATCTGAGACTGAGTGAACTAAATTTAGATGTCTATAGCTGAGCTAGCTGTCTAAAATCTTATTACATCTTGAATATTAAAATAACTGGATTTTTGTATAGACCAACACATATTAAAATACAAGGTAACATTGCCAAGTGAAGCAAACAGCAAATCAGTAATCAGTATCTTCAAATGGTGGAAGAGCACTGAGACAGACAACAAGAATTTGGTCCTGTCCATGGCAGGGGGTTGGAACTGGATGGTCTTTCAGGTCCCTTTCAATACAAAACATTCTATGATTCTATGATTAAACCCAATTTAAGAGAGGACACTTAAGAATAGCTGGAGACTGTTGAGACAAAAAGATTCTGTCTACTCCTTTGAGAGGTTTTAATTCACATTGAAAAACAAAACCTCCAGAATTTGGAAGATTATGAGACCTTGTATTCCAGCCATAAATTCTTCTTCTGTACCTAAGAGACACGACTCTCAAAGAGGTTAAGTTCTTGGTAAGTAAAGTTCTTAGCAAGCAATCTTTTCCCACTGAGTTGGCCTCTTCAAGTTTCTATTTGTGCTGCTAATGAGGTTCCCACAATCTCCAGGAAGCTGGTCTGAGTTCTAATTAAACAAGACTTGAGGAACTCTTCTGCCAAAGTAAGCTCTGGGTCTGCCCACCCCATTGACGGAGGAGTCATGAAGGCTGGATACATGTAGACTGGAAATGTAAATCACGTATTGACATGGGGAGTTATACTCTCCACTGAGTGTGCTTTCTACAGCTGCAGCATTTATTAAACCTTTGCCATCGTCCAAAAACAACACGCATAACTTGAACAGTCCCCAAGGCTAGAGAGTCTTCCAGGATTCTTCTGGCCATGTTCTGATCAGGAGATCTGGGCTCCTCTGACCTCTTGAACATGGTCCCAGGAGTTAAGAAATGGGACCCTGGACAATATAGCTCTGGGACTCCATCCAGTCCTTTACATAAAATACACATGAACATACATTTACTGGTATTAGAATATTCTCATGGAGCTGCAGTATTCCAGAAATACCATGGCATAGACATGAGGGCTACAAATACCAGCTTAGCCTTAGGAGCAACATGTCTCCATGGACTTCCCAATTCTTTTGAATATTTATTATATATATTTACTTATTATCTAAACCATTTTAATGGGTGACTTCCAAAATGCTTTCACTCACTCCAAATGAAAATGCCAAGTTATCCATTCAATGGAAGTCACAACTGTATCCTCCCCATGACTGTCACTGTAAGGAAAGGAGCTGATTGAAAAACACTAAACCAGCTTCTGTTCCACTCCCACAAGAAACTGTTTTTCTTGGTGCTTTATGCCAGGTCCCGTGTTGAGGGCCAGCAGAGAGAGTGGAATAACTCTCCAAGGAGACATGTAGCAGAGACAAGATTAGTGTCTGTTCATCCCAGGCCAATACAAACCATTCAGTCTGTGAGCACTCAGGCATGTGACAATGTCTGCAGGCTCTTACCAGACAATGAAGGTTTTCCAGCCAGTATTGTGAGAAAATCCCATAGTCCCCAGCCTCTCCATCCAGACCGAGGAGAAGCAATCCTCACACAGCCTGTGCAACATAAAGAAAAGAGTCTATGCCTCTGTTTTAAAGGGAGAGATTTTAACTCAGGACAACCAAAGTAAGGCCAGTGATGGTGGAAAATGTGTTCAGTTTCCTGATTATACCCTTTCATGGAGGCAACCACTTGGCCATGTCTGTGTTACGTGGCTGGAAGTTCATTCACCCCAGCTAGGACTGATATAAGGGAACAAAGGAGAATGTTCATGTTATCTCTTCTTTCCTCTATACTAACCTCAGGAAGACTTGTGCCTGGCCCAGGCCTCCAGTGAAGGCAAATCCAGGGAGGTAGTGACCTCCACACATTTGTGGTCCCAGATCCCACATTGCACAGATCTGATCAGATCTGCCAAACACACTGGAGCATCTCTCTGGCTTGCAAACCTGGGCACCAGGACATGGGAGGAAGAAGTGTCTGGTGAACACACTGAAGTCTCTTTTCTACATGGAAAGAAACTCTTATAAGCACCTAAGATCAAGGACCCCCTGCAAGGTATGAACAGAGAGGCTGAGCCAACCCTCATGGCCAGCACTGACTTCACTTTCAAACTGAGTCTTCACGGCTGTAAATCTGGCTTAGTTTTCCCAGGCCAGTGTGTGCAATAACAAGGAACAGTACTTCCCAAAGAAGGAGATCCCAGATGGCCTGTGCTTGTGTAGGACTGTGTGAGCTGATTGCAGAGCAGGTCCTACAGAATCAAACCATTAAGGGCCACATATACTTCAGTAAAACTGTGGAAATGTTCCTTTCGCCAGCAAAATGTTTAAAGGCTTTTTGTTGATAAAGCAGTGTTATCATGGGAGCTGAGAGCCTTAGAGGAAATATTAGCAGTATGTGTGGTCAGATAAGCAGGAAGATGTGAGTGAGGAGCTGCTGCACTACATAGCCCACTGCTTGCTCCAGCTGCACATCAAAGAACATACATGGAGAGGGACCAGGGAAAGATGTCTAAAGAATTGGTGGCAAATGTGAGCAAGACTCAGCTCTGGAAACATCCTGCCTGATAACAGGGAAGTACAACGCTGAGAATGAAGAAAGGCAGGCTGTTCAACCCAGTTGCTCCACAGTCTTCATAGTCCCAATCCAGGACCCACTGGCATCAGTGGATGGACTCCCATTGACTTGGCTGGGGCTTGAATTGGGCTCTTTAGGAACCAAGACAAAAGATTAAGTGTCTGACTTTAATTGATGACTCATCCATCACTGCTGCCCAAACTCCTCTTGACAAGTAGAAGGAAAAACCCACAAATTAAGTGACCATCGCCTGTCTTCTCTTTTCTAGCTGATTGTAAAGGAGAACTTTTGACCTTTCTGCCTCATACATCACAGCTTGGCAGGAGCTGGTCGCTCACCCCAGCTGAACTGTGCCATGTATGTAGCCCCATACAAGAGGTGCCTTTCACGTGCTAAATGATCCTTTCCCTGCTCCTCCTTTGCTCTACTACAACAATATAGACAGGGACAATGGCACAGCTCCATGGCAGGAGGAGGAGGCTCTCATTAGGAGCCTCTCGTTAGGGATGAAAGACTGGCTGGATCATCCCACTGTCTTTTTTGCTTCGTACTGATTTCCGGAGGAGGCTGGTGGGAAGTGTAAGTCTTATCATGAAGGGGTTTTACCCTCCAAACAAGCTCACCAGCAGCAAACTCACATGCACAGAGCATGGTCAGGATGCTGTCTGTGGGGTTTGGGACAATACAGGCTGCTTGGGACTGGGCATTGTGTAGGAAGCCAGCAGAGCCCTGCAGACAGGATGGGAAGACGGAGAGCTCTCCAAGGACTTGAGGCAGCCTTTGAAACACTTTTTTTGCCCTGCATTAGTGGGGTCAATTTCATGCCAGGCAGAGTGGCTGGGCTAAGACCTCTGCAAAGCCCCATGGCAGCACAAAGTACAGTATTGCCTGTGTCATGGTGCCTGGGATCAAAGACACTCAGTGCCTTTGAGATGTCTACGTGGAGGCACAGCTCCTTAGGAAAAAGACTGAGCTCTTCTTCCAGAAGTGTCTGCATCTAAGAGAACACTCTTCTGTCATTAATTGAAGAAGGCAGCATGGTGGCTTCAAGAGCCACTGAAACAGATATGATGACACAAGGAAAGCAAAAGCATGCAGCCAGCTGACTGCAAAATAGGGAATGTGCTGTAAAATCTCTCTCACGGCTCTACACCAAAGTATTGCCCAAAGGTAACACTTCTTATACTGGCCACAAGCTCCATTGCCCCACCAGGACCAGACAAGACTATTGAACAGAGGTCACCAGTCATGTGAAGTTGTTGTGCAGAGAACACCTTGCCTGGTTTGAATCCAGGGATGAGCTGCTGGAGGGATAAATATCATTACAAATCCCACAAATTTAACACAACCTTGTATTTACCACTACATCATCACGGTGTCTTGGTATGGTCCAGAGACTGTCTCTCAGACAAGGACACAAATTTGAGAGAAGAAAAAGCTGCAGGTGATGCTGAAAAGGCATTTTTAAGCTTTGCTACAGAGTGCATGTTGCAGTCTACACTCCCACCTTAGAGTTTGGAGCTCCTGACAGGCCCTTGTTCTCAAAAAAGGTCACAGTCAATCATCTCTCAAGCACAGAAAAATAATTCATCACCAAAGTCTGGACATGAGCTCCATGGAAACTCTGGACCATTTTTTCTTGACAGACTGTTTTCCCAACTGGGTGGCACTGGGTTATGTTGCAAACATGGGGTTTCTGCTTCCCCAGCTGAAAGCTCCTGTCAGATTTGTTCATTCATTTATTTTGTGCTCTAGGGCAAGTCCCCATCAGTCCCCAATTCCTCGCTCTTTCCTGGGGATGAGAGCCTTGCCATGCCCTGTGAGTCCTTGGGAGACATTTCACCTCTGCTACAAAGGTGCTAATAGTGCATAAGATGAAGAGACCTCAGGTCATCTCCAAATTGTTCTTTGCCCCCTGAGCTAGGTTTTTAGTGTGGTAAGTGAAAGCAAATGTTGCTTAAAAAACAGTGTTTGTTGCATTACAGACCAATGAAACAGTGCCACAAATTAATCCACTTGATTGATCTATTTCCTTAAAATCATTCTTCATTGTCCCTCTCTCGCACTGCACCTATGAATTTGGAAACTAGAACCTAAAAACTCAAAGCAGGCAAAATAAATGGAACCTAAAATGTAGAGCTCAATATTTTTAAAATGCTGAGCTTTTATAGCAATTGTATGAGCTAAATGGGGCTCCATTCATGACCTTTTATATCCAGAGCATGATCAGATCAGCATTCTGATCAGCACTCATGACCTTCCCTGCAGCTGCAGACAGTTGCTTGCATGCTCTGTATAATCACAGAACTGCTAGATTGAAAAAGTCCTCTAAGAACATTGAGTCCAACCAATCCCCAGCACTGCCAAGCTCACCACTAACCCATCTCCCCAAGTGCAACATCTGCATGGCTTGTAAATTCCTCCATGAATGGTGACTCCACCACTGCCCTGGGCAGCCTGTGCTAATGCCTGACAACCCTTTCAGTGAAGAAATTTTTCCTAATATCCAGCCTAAACCTTCATGCCCTGTACTTTCCTAAAACAAACACTTCGAGCACCAGTTTGGGCTAAGAGCAGTGGGGAAAGGAAAAGCATCACTGAGCACAGTGAGGAAGTTCAGGATTGATGGATTTTCTCTGCAGTTTCACCTGGACAAAAAGGCAGTGTGCTCAGTCTAGGAGCCTATCCAACATTCCCAATTAGAGTGGGTGGGGTGGGAGGTGCAGTGTAACAGTGGGACAGGGGGGGAGCTGCTGGGGGGGAAGCCTGATGGCATCCCATCCCCTCTTGGATTGGCTACTCCTCTCACAGCCACCTGGGTCTGGAAAAGAGCTTTGCTGGTTCTTAGTTTTCTAATGAATGAAGTTTGGCCTTTGCCTGCAGCGCTGCAGTGTCATGGCACCTAGGTTGGTCCCTATCCTACAGCATGGCACAGGGACTGCTCCCACTGACACCAGGGCTCTGCATGTCCCTGCAAGAGCTCTGAAAGCCTCCACCAAGGCACTGACCAGTGTGGGCTGCATTAGTGTAAAACACAGTTTCCAACCAGATCAAGATGACTCCAAATGCATCTCTGAGGCTGATTCTTTCAGTTCATCTGTCCTCTTTGCTTTCCTCCTCAGACAGAGTTTTGAAACCAAGCAGGTCTCCAGCTAAATGCTGTCCTGCTCTATAGGCACCTGCTAATCACTGTGGCCCAATCCTGCCACCTTTCCCTCCACACCTGCTGGGTTAACCCAGAGCTCTGTGTTTCGAGAACCAGCCCAGCCCACCAGCATCCATCTGGGTGGAAGCACTGGCAATACAGCTATCCACTGCAGGGTAAATACCAGTCCTCCAACTGGGAGTGACTCACAGAGCAAAACCTGGTGTCTGCACAATGCTTTTTTCCAACACATCTGCTGGAGCTAATGTAGAAGGAGGACAATAAGCAAAGCAAAGAAATCCCAAATCCAGTTGCTGTCAAAGAGATTAATCACAGTTCTGTCTCAGTTATACATGAAATTTATAAGACACTTGAACCAGGTATCTTGTCTGGTCAGTGTCAAATTCTTATTTAATGGTATCAGAAATGCTGAAAAAGTTGCAAGAAAATAAATTGCCTGGAACTAGGTTTGGGTTAAGTGGGAGAAACTGAACCTGGGAACACAACTCCTTCATTGGAAAAGAGAGCAGAACCTGCTGACAAACCCCCTTATTTCTGAGATGTTCAAAACCCATGGGGAGTTCCTGCTCCTTGTTTGACGGCTCAGGTGATGATGGGTTTGAAGGTGTGACCCTGTGAGATCACACCTTCCAGGCTGCAGATGAAAGAGCTGAGCTTGCAGCTGGACAGCAAGGTTTGTATAAACATTCAGTGCCCTCTTCAGAGGGGCCATTTCATCCTTCTATTTGATAAATGTGGGGAGGGAGAACCTGGGGTGTTGCTCTGAGACCTCCTTTTTCAAATCCAGGGCTGCTGGGCTGAACTCTTATCAATCACTTGGTAGCAGTGGTGTAAGCAGTCTACAGGGACCCAATAAGGGCAAATTCCTGATCTGCAGCAGATCTGTGCCCTGAAAACTGATACAGGAAAAGCAGAAAAAAAGGTGTGGTGAAAGATGAAGGACTCTGAAAAAGCTGAGGTCTTGGGGGAAGCAGTTTGTTGCTGTATGCAGAAAATCATAGAATCACAGAATGGTTTGGTTTGGAAGAGAGCTCAAAGTTCATCTGGTTCCAAGCCCCCCACCATGGGCAGGGACACTTTCCACTAGACCAGGTTACTCAAGACCCTTCAACCCTGGCCTTGAACAATTCCAGGGGTGGAGCAGCCACAACTTCTCTGGGCAACCTGTGCCAGTGCCTTACCAGCCTCACAGCCAAGAATTTCTTCCTAATAGACAGCACTGAGCAAATGGCTAATGCCATCCCCTAAGTTTCATGCAAACAACAGCTCCCATCATCTTCTAGCAAGTGACCTGGAGGTGCAGAAGAAAATGAAACAGCCATTACATCAGGGCTGGTGTGCAGGAACAGTGAAGCTATTTCCACTACAGGGAGTTTGGCTCTCAGTTCTTACAAGGGGGAGAGATTCAGTGTTCTTATGGGCTTAAAAAGATGCAAGAAAATGTTCACAACCCTAAAAAACAATTGCGTGAGGAGCTCTGTCTGTGTCTCTGGACATGTCATTTCTGCTAGGAAAAGCATAAAAAATAACAAAAAAAAGACCCTGTATCACTGCATTCAGGCCTCTCTTTTGGAGCAGTGCCAGGGGTTAGGTGTTAACCAGCAGCTCACCACCATGATCAAGAGAAGCAGCTTCCAGCATTGATTTTTGAAAGCCTGGAAGGTATTTGATACCTTGTCCAATGCTCCTTGAAAGAGAAACATCTGTTCCCTCGGGACTTTCACTCCATGTCATATGGCCACCACTAAGTGCCTGTCCCCAGGCACAGTGAGGGTCCCTGCTGATAAAAAGCAGAAGGGGGCTGGGAGCCCAGCTGGGGGCAGAGAGCCCTCCTGACCACAGGGGATGGAGGCAAGATGAAAGGCATGTGTATTTTCCCAGGTGATTCCAATAGCATCTCAAAGCCCAGGCTTTCTCACTCTGGCTTTAGCCCCAAAACAAACAAACTGGTGCCAATTTGAATATGCCGAGGGCTGACTGATTTGAGCCTCTTGTTGTGTTTTCACAGTCAGCAGCTGACTGGAATTCAAAGGGGAAGGAAAAAGAAAATAATAATAGCAGATTGATAAGATTCCCCAACCCCTTCTGGGAAGCACGAGGCTTAAATCCCAGCCAGGCTGTGCAAAAAAATTGGGCCCAGAGAAGCCAGGGTTGTTCCAGCACGAGAATATCAAAGTGAAAAATGAGGGGAGCTGTCCCAGCAGGGATCAGTGAGATAGCAGCTTGCTTTCTCTTAACTCTTGCTGCACCAGATAAGGGCATATTTTGGGGACATTGAGACCCCCAGGGCTGGAGCACCATCCATCAACCCACCAAAGCTGGCAGCAGAGCTTCCAGGGCTCTACTGACAAGCCTCAAATGTCTCAGGTCAGGAGGATCTTCCCACTAGAGCACACTGGTCTCTGCAGATGTGTTGGTATTTCTTCTGATTGTTTGCAGGGTGCTGGGTGCTTTCAGGCTTGCAGGTACCATGGGAGAGAAAGGATATGGGAACACTTGCACTGCCATTCGCAGCTGTAGGTGGAGGCTGTGTCAGTGTGTGATTGCTCCAGGAATCACAGCATCATTAAGGCTGGAAAAAACTTCTAAGATCATGGAGTGCAACCGTCACCCAGAATCACCATGATCACCACTAAACCATGTCACTGAGTGCCACATCCACATGCCTGTTGAACACTTCCAGGGATGGTGATTCCAACCACTGCCCTGGGTAGACTGTTCCAATGCCTGACCACGCTTTCAGTGAAAAAGGAATTGATCCCTACCCAGCCCCAATCTTTTCCCATCACATAAAGAGAAATCCAGCAGCCTCTCCAACCCCCTGCACAGTTCAGAGACTAGTGTTTCTGGTTCAGACCCAAGGAAAGGATCAGATGCTCAAAAAACACTCTCCCTTTCCCCCACCATACAGTTACACGATATGAACGAAATAAAAGCTTCTCTGACAAATCTTTGTTCTATCAAAACCTTCAGGAGTAGGAGAAAAGTATGATTAAGCAGGAGAGACTGATCACATGCTGCCCACCAGGTCTGGACACTGGGCAGGGTCACTGGGGTGTGGGAGGCAGCAGTGCCCTGACACCAAGTGTCTCCCAGAGAGGGGAGGAGAGGAGACCTCGGAGGCTACCAGAGACAGCCGGACAGGAAAGGGACGAGAAGCTGCAGAGCAAAGAGACAAGCTGACAGGCAGTTAACAAGGAGGTGAAGACTTGATGAGCAAGAAGCAAAGAACTGAGTCTCCATGCGGGTCGCAAATGCCTGGCAGGCAGGAGGGGAAGAGTGTTGGAGCAGGGATAGGCTGCCAAGACCAGGATATAATTAACAGGGTAATCAGTGCTCCTAATAAGAGCGTGCTGGGATAGCCTCGTGTTGGCTCCTTGCTGACCTGCATAAAGCTTAGTGGGCTCTTTGAAGTCTGCTGCCCGGCGGGGCTGGGACACACAGACACCCACTGTCCCATCCCAGCGGTGGCACACACACATCGTGCTGGCTGCGGAGCTGAGCGGATTACTGAGCGCTCTGATTAGTCCCTGGAAATCCCTGCGTGTGTTTCGGCTGATGGCAGCCACTCGGATAGAGTGTAAAGAAGGGGACCCGCTGGGCAAATGCGCTCTTACTGCCTTCTGCCCTGGCTGCAAAGGGAATCAGCCCCGGCAGCGTCTCTGAGGCTGGGAATTTCTGCTTGTGCCCTTACCAGTCTTCCCTCATCAGACCCAGTTTTGGCAGGGACAGTGGTTCAGTGCATATCTTAAGTCTCTGAATCCTGAAGTTACAGGAGTTAAGAGAAGCACATTGTTGGAAAGAAAATCAGAAAATCTGAACCAACCTTACCTCAGTAGCCTAAAATTAAAGGGGAGTAAAAAGGTCACATATTAACCCAAAGTCTTGTGTGACTCTTAAGCTCACCGTTGCTTTCCTGGGATGCTGCAGGGCTGCTGTCCCACCTCAAACTGATACTGCAGGTATCCACATGGCCATGCAGCCTCTCATTCTTCCAACTGTGGCTTCATCCAGCTGCACTGGTTTCAAATCCGAGCCTTGGAGACCTATGGACTCTTTACAGGGCGAAATGAGAATCACCCAGCTCTGCTGTAGCTAGGAAAGCAAGGGCATTGAAGCTGTCTCACATGCAGTGTCAGGGCTGCTTCATCCTAGTCCTCCATCCACTGCTCACTGCAGGGTGCCTGGCCATGCAGCCCTGCTCAAGGAGTGGATGTGGTTTGGGGGAAAAGCCTCATTCAGTAGGAAAAAAACATAAAAGAGAGGTTTTGTCACTCGGATTATCTCCGCAATCCACTAGCATGACAAAAAAGGCAGAAGTGAGCTGCTGGAAAGACAGCGTTTAAGAGAGTGCTAATATAGTTGTGAAACCACAGCCTAAGGGGACGTGTCCCTTCATTGCAATTCATTGCCCATCAGGACCAGGGACATTTCTCCTGCTAGCACCAGTCAAGGGTGGAGATTTCTGACCTGTGCTTACAAGGCAGCCTGTCCCCAGACCATCCCCCCATCAGTCTGTGCAGACACAGTGGAGGACCAGGGACACATGCCACCCACAACAGAGTAACATGTCTTGGTTCACCCCCTAATAAACGATCAGCAGTACAACATGGAAAACAATTAAAAAATGACAATGATGGATGAGTTCATTTTACCCCATCTGGAAATGCTGCTTACCCTTCCCAGGGCCAAACTCTACCCTGGGGAACCAGGCCCCCAGTTTGCCACTCACTTCCAGGGGGGAACCACCACTCCTGCCAGTGGGAGCTTGTTGTGTTCCCTTGTACACTCTACAAACCCTGCTTGAGTCTGTGTTTGAGAGAGCCACTGAGTTCTCAGCACAGGGCAGAGTTGCTTTGACTTTGTTGAAAGGAAGCACAAATGTATCTGTAAATGTAGCCATCTAAGAAAGGATCCACATTTGTTTCCTAAAAATTAGCATCCTGTCTAATAGCAAGCACTCTTATTCTGCATTTTTGAACCAGCCCAGATCTAATCATTTACAACAAAATAATTCATCACTCTTGCTCTGCCCAGTAAATACTCCCAATATGTCATTTCAGTGTCAAACTTCCCAGAGTCATTACCCTCCTCACCATCAGACTCCATGGCGACGTGCAGGGTAGCCTGAGCCAGAGACTCCTGCCACAGTCAGCAAACGAGCATGTTTTACATTAGGCACATTAAGGGAAACAGCAAGGAATATTAAATTAAAGGAAAACAGCAAGGAGAAGGATTCAACCCTAGTTATACACAGAACAACACAGGACCAGCCCTAGATTTAAAGCATGTGGAAGCACATTGTAATTTCCTTGGTCTATTTGTGCTGTCTAAAGTTACAGACACAGTTATGGTTGTGTTTCAGAACTCCAGGGACAGATGGCAAATTCACTCTTTTGTTATCTCCTCTGCATCTTAGGACAGTTATGCCATAAAGTCCTTTACCACATGACTCTAAAAAGGGCAAACCTATGTAGTCCTACACCAGAGCACAAAGGAGCAGCACAGCCTTGCTGAAGAAGTGTCTGTGTGTTTGTGTGAGTGTGCATTGGAGTGTGTAGATGTCACCTGACACATCTGCCAGTGCAGCAGCCCAGGGCTGTGAGGTTTCTTGCCTATGACACAGCACCAGTGTTGCAAACCTTGCACTCAGACCCCAATAAATCAGCAAACCTGTCCTGTCTCATCGCCTGGCCAGACTCCAGCTGCATCACAGCCACTCACCTTCCCCAGGTATTCTTCCTCAATCCTTGAAGACTTTTCACAAGGAGGCACACGTATTTTTTTACCTCCCCTCCAGGCCTTTTCCACCTCCTGTCATCCTCTAGTAGTTAGAAAAAATATTAGATTCCCCAGTGAGTATTTGCTAATGCCAATACAAAGTGCAAAACCATGTGCACTTCTGCATCACTACCTTGCCATGTGAGATGGCTCAGCCACAGGCAGTGCTCAGGGCTTGTGCAATCTCTCATGGTTTCTGAAGCAAGACCCCTCTCAAAGCAAGCCAAAAACATGGAAGTTTCTGAAACACCAGGAAAAAAATGGTCAAAGAATTTTAAGGTGATGCAAAACTGAGCC
>NW_008674495.1:79665-83148 GCF_000695815.1 Acanthisitta chloris
ATGAGAAGTACCACTTAACCACCTCTGGCATGTGGGTTTCCAGGTGAAACTTCCCTGTGCCATCCCCAGGGTCCATGGTGCAAACAAACAGTTGTGGATAAAGTGGGCAGCACTTAGATACTCCAGCAATGGCATAGGGTGAGCTCTGCTGGCTCAGCAGCCTCAGGAGATAACTGCCCTGTGTCCAAGCACTGGTAGGGATCACATGCTCTTAGTGCCCCTGTCTGCAAAGTGAAATGAATTCATGACAGCAGCTGAAATATATGTTTGACTTGTGTGTAGGACAGGTGAAACATGCATTCACCATCTCTCAGACAAAGGGTAATGGCTAGGAAAGGCACAGCAATCCAGCAGCCTCTGATCAGGTGGCCATTCCCTCCGTGCAGCATCTTCCCAGCAGATGCTAACGTTGCTGGAGATGTTCTGCCAACTTATATCTTTGTATGAACATTTTGCACCACATCTTTTTAATAAACATAATCCAGGTCTATACTCAAGGCCACATAGTTCTCTGTTTCATCCAAGGTGACTCTACAGAGCCTACAGAAATAAAGGCCTAGGAAAGCCCTGCACAGCTGCTGTGAGTTGTGTATTCACAGAGTAGAAAGAGATCAGAATGAGTCATTTGGAGCATGTCCAGACCCAAGGTGGACCCATGGTTGCAGCAGCTGGATTGAAATAGTTAGGAACTATAGGCTCAGCAATGCTGGACAGGGTGGCTTGGCTTCTTGTAAAGATAGAGGCCAGAAGGAAACTTCAGATCCTCCTCCAGATCCAGATTTTTCCGAAACTTGAGCGTGCTTAGATCTGAAGGTCTGGCGTGGCCTTTTCTCTGCTGCTAACAGCATTCCGTGTGAAATGTACAGTGTGCCAGAGGGTGCTAATGCCTTGCAGACCTGGGTTGTGTCATTCCCCAGTGTTATTTATACAAAACTATTTAAAAACACAGGGCAAAACTTGTAGCAGTGTCTACATGGAAGATTTGCTTTATCTAATTTTATCTACCTACAAGCTGCATGCCTTACTTTAGATACACAATTTAGAGGTGTCTGGAATCTTCTAGGCTGCTTCAGAATCAAAGGACAGAGACAAGGCTATTCAGCAGGTCATGTGCCTATCCTAACCTGGACATTTATCATGGGAAGAGAAAAATCACTTTCTGCCCATGTGTCTCTCTCCCCAGGTCACACAGCTCTGAGCAGTTGCTTTAGCTAAACACTTGGCTGTTAGCTGGGTAGATCAGGTAGGATGAATTGTGTCAGTTTGAGTAAAGAACCTGGTTCCCATTTTCACTAGTGACTTAGGCAGCTCTAGCCAGGTTGCCAAAGTCATTAGAGACCTAAAAATACTGATAATGATTTGCAGGCTGTTACAGTAAGGAATGCCAGGCTGTTACAGTTAGAGATGCCAGGCTGTTACAGTAAGGGATGCCAGGCTGTTCAGCAGACTTTAGGTTCATTAGTCATATAGCTGCCTGCTTACTTTCAAAGAAGTTTCTTCCCTCCATGTCCAAAAAGCCTTGCACACAGCTCCTCTGTCTGAGCCAGAGCTGTTGGTCTAACTTGCCTGAGCAATTCAGGTCACATCACCCCCCAGTTCTGAGCTTTGAACACTACCATGATACCAAGAGCCAGAGAGAAAGAACAAGCCCAGCAGATGCCAATTAAGACCTCAGTTGGATATTAGGAAATATTTCTTCGCTGAAAGGATGGTTCAAGCACTGGAACAGACTGCCCAGGGAATGGTGGAATCAGCATCCCTGGAAGTGTTCAAAAATCTTGTTGATGTGGTTCTTAGGGACATGGTTTAGTGGTGGACCTGGCAGTGTTAGGTTAATGGTCGGGCTCAATGATCTTAAAGGTCTTTTCCAACCTTAATGATTCTATGATTGCCTTTTGAGTCACATCTTCCCTTATCTATATGCAGCTGAGGAACTGCAGGCTTGGCTGGACCCTGTCTCCTCTTCTTCCCGCAGGAGTGAAGGAGATACTCCTCTCTCCACTTCATGTCCTTCTAAGAGAAGAAACTGGGCCAAATCCAAGCAAATAATGGGGAAAACAGACAAAAATCTTTCATAAAGTTCCTCGCCCTCTGCAGGATGAACAGTGGTGTCCTTGACAAAAATGAGCCAAAAATGCAGTGGAGGCAACAAACCAGGCAATCACCACTGCGGTGCCTCACACCATGCAACAGCTCCTAATACCTGGCCTCGTTAGCATCAAAGACCACACGCTTTGAGGCAGATCATCTGCCTTTCGTTTGCTCTGGGATTATGCTGTGTCTCATTAGATCTCCTGCACTTGCAGACAAACCCGCCCAGCCTGCTCAGTGCAGCAGCAGCAGTGTCCTCTCCATCTGTGTTACCACCACACGAGCCAGCACGGCTGTGTGAAATCCAAGGTGGTCTGACAGTAGTTTCCTCTGTCAGCAAAATCCCAAGGAAAAAAAGAAAAAAAAAAAAAGCTGCAGGGGGAGCAAGCCTAGCAACAAGCTGGACAATCAGCTGCAATCGAAAGCAGAGAGGATATCTTTATTCCCCTGATTTACCCACTGCATCTCAGAGCTTTCCACTTTGCAACTCCCATCTCGATGCTCAGTGAGTAAATAAATACTCCCAGAAACAAACTGCAAAAATTAGTCACTGCTAAATGTTCTTGTAGTCTGTGAGCTCTTCTCAGTCACCCCAGCAAAGCTGAAATTATCTTTATTAAGAGAATTGTTTCACTGCAGACAATTTAGTCTGTTGTCTGTAATATGAAGAATGATCGAAGGAGCTGAATCTGCTCCGTGCCACATCTCCGTGCCAGGGTGGGAGCCCGAGGCACTCACTGAATGCCAAGAGTGAGCCCTCCCTGCTGTGGGGCTGCCCAGAAAAGGCTGATATTGTCCCTTCAGAGGCTGCTTTCAGCACTCCCCCCCTGCTCCCTTTCCACAGCCCTCCAGCCACAAAGGAGATATGAAGTGTGAAGTATTATAAACCAAAGAAAATCTCACTTTAAAGGCAACACATTCAGGAAAAGGAATAAAAATCAAAATCGAGGGGCACAGCTAGGAAGAGAGCTTTGAAGGGCTGGTGGAGTGCTGGTTAATGCCGAATATTTCTGCCTCTCTGTCGGGGCAGGGAGGGTCGGAGCAGCCGGAAGGTCAGGGCTGAGTTGAGGAGGAACAGCCAGAGCACTTTAGACATGAAACAAGACTTGGCAAAACTTTGGGAAATCAAGCTTTCTGTCAGACTTTGCAGACTATTTTGGTCGCTGCTGTTGCTGGGCATTTGGAGACAAAAACATAAAGGCTGTGGGGAGAGGGACGGCTGTAGCTTAACCCAGGGACCCATGTCCTCTCCAAGGCTCAGAGGAATGGATGACCTGCAGATATTGCTTGTTGGCTTGTACACTGTGTAACATACCATCCACTGCTTCCCATTTCCTCTCTGCCTTTTGTTTGTTGGTTTTTTTTAGACTAAGCTCCCTAGGCTATGTTTTC
>NW_008674495.1:83183-131623 GCF_000695815.1 Acanthisitta chloris
TCTTTTCTCTCTGCTCTGAAGAGCTGTGTTATACTGAGAAGGAGCCAAATGAGTAAAAGCTCCATTCTAGACCTTGCCTTCAAGTGTCTGCTCCTCAGAGCTGGTGCTAGGCACTAGCTTATTCTGCAGCCATCAACAGCAGGAGTACTTTATACCATCATTCTCAAACCCATTGTGGCCACAACAAGGCTGGGTGGTTTATATTATATGAAGATCTGGTGTTTGACACCCCAATGGCCTAAAAGGAGATGGGAACCAAGTGGCTGTGCTCAGCAAGACCCTGATGTCTTCTCCAACTGCTTAAGCTGAAGCTGCACAAGGGCACAAGTAGTAGCATTGCTCAAAATGCCATAGTGTTTCACACATCATAGAATCATGAAATGGTTTGGGTTGGAAGAGTCCTCAAAGCTCATGTCATTCCAACTCCCCTGCCATGAGTAGGGGCACTTTCCACTTTCCACTTTCCACCAGATTGCTCCAAGGCCCATCTAGCCTGGCCTGGGACACTTCAAGGGATGGGGCAGCCACAGGTACTCTGGGCAACCTGTGCCAGTGCCTCACCACCCTCACAGGCAAGAATTTCTTCCTAAAATCTAATCTAACCCTGTGCTCTGTCAGTTTGAAACCTTTCCCTCTTGTCCTGCCACTCCATGTCCTTTTCAAAAGTCCAGCTGTGCTACAGGCCCCCCACTTGCAGATCAACAAACTCTGTCCTTCTAGGAGCAGGTGGGAATAGTTTCACCTGGTGACCTTTTTTTATGCCTTTATGCCAGAGGATACTGGTTAGGAGCAGGCACCACCGAACAGGGAGGCAATAAGTTCCTGCAGACCCTGGGTTAAAACTAAGGCAAACCAAGAGCTCTTTCTGCTCTTTCTGCATCTTTCTGTTCTTTCTGCATCTACTGCTTCCAGACCATCTCCTCTGTTGGCTCAGTGCTCCCCACAGGAATTGCTCATCATTAAACAGAAATGAATAACTAGCCCCTTTTTTTCTTGCTTGGTTTTTTTTCCCTTCTTTTTCTTTTTTTTTTTAATCCATTGCACAAGCACAGTCTACAGAACATTTTCTACAGCTGCCTGTGTCACCCATCTATTTTCTCAGGGCTCTGGAAACAATAGGTCCTGGTGTTTGCTGTCAGATGATGAGGCTCAGCTCTGCCATGCCATCTGTTTGGGGTGATGGGACAGTCACACTCTCCTCCTCCTGCCTGGCACTCACACGGTGGCTCCAAAAATGAAGCCAGATGAGGCAGCCACAAGCATCTTGTGGTGGGCAGAGGGACAAGGATCCTCCCAGAATCTTTGCAAGGGGAAACACAACCCACAGGAACCTTCTGCTTCTTGGGAGCTGCAGTAGAAGACTTGGTGTTGGCCAAGGCTCAGTGACTTGCACTAGAGGTTGGTCTTCAAGGCTCAGATGCTTGACACGAATGATTCATCATGGAGCTAATAAAATAATCAATGCTGGGGATAACACCCTCAAGTAATTGATAACTGGGGTCCTGCAGGTAACAGCTGGGACTGACAAGTAATAATTGCCTGGCCAAGAGAAAATTGCTGCAGTGCAGATCACTGTCAAAGATGTCTGCAGCACGTGATAGATATCACCAATGTGTCTCTCTCCATCTCCTGCTTCACCAACAGGGAGTGAATCCACTCTATTGGAAACCCCCTGCCTGCTCCCCAATTGCATCTACCACAACTAGATAATTTTAGAGATTGGTCCCCAGCCATTACCTACCCTGAGCTTTGCAAACAAAAGTAATGATCACTGCTCTTTGTTTTATTACAGGTCTGCTGAGCTCAGAGACCTCGAAATACCTCCTTGCAAATATTAATTCATGATGCTTCACGTTTGCCTTTGGTGTCAAGGAAATGTTCACAACCATTCTCAGATAATCATAAAAACAGAGGCAGTTCCTCACTATTGTTCTCATAAAAAGAGTGCTCAGAAAAAAAGTTGGCTTGTCATGTGCTCCATTCATTGCAAACGTTGTCTTTAATTTATTTTTAAAAAGCATAACCACTCATATTTTTGTGCCCACTATAAATCACCTTGGTTTGAAAACCAGACTTAAAAACATCACACTGGTTTAGCCTCTGGGTTTTTCTGTTGTTTATCCACAGGTCTAGAAAAACTATCGACTGTAGCGAAGGTTAAATACAACAAACCAGAGCAAAGCCATTCACCTGTTTAAATTAATTTACCCATGAAATCTGTTTGTGGCTCCCACAGCTGCAGGGAACTCCTGCACAGTAACCTTCAGTCTGCACACTGCACCTGCCCCTCTATCAAACACCTTGGGCAGCCCCGACCCCAGCAATTTAACCCAAATCCAGAGGGCAAAGGGGTAATTTCACCTTCAGTTGAAACATCTGGAATGCATCAAGCTGCCAGCAGTCCCCTTGCACTCTTAGCCCAAAGTCCTGCATGTGATCATGTACTTAAGGCCCAGTTCAAGAAAAGCACCTTAGCCTGAGCCTAATTTTAAGTTAACTTTGTGCCAAGTACGGTGCCAAGGAGGAGTGGGTGCTTGTGTTTCCTGCTAATAGAAACCATGTGTGTGCAGACAGAGGAGCTTGTCACTTGATTTTTCTAGCCCCTTGTCAATCATGTTTCCCTCTCTGCAAATTCCCCAGAGACAAACCCAGCACCCAAACACATCTATTCTCCACAGTCATCTGTTTATGGTGCTGAGGCTCAAAATTGGGACTTGGTAAATCTCCTTTGCAAGGGAGCTGGGTCAGTAATGTCAATATTACAATACAACCTAATCATTTATCAGTTCTCCCCTTCACACCATTATTCCTTGTCTAACAGCTCTGGCTTTTGGTGCTGAATACTAATGTCAGGGACTCATCAGTATGCTGGAGGGCTGCATGTGCATCTCAGCCACGCACACTGATAGCATGAAATCCATGGAGGGCACAATAAAAATTCACACGTAGCTCAGTAATACCATCAGCACACTTCAGAGCCTCTTACCTCTCATTGGCATGAAGAGCTGGCCCCAGATGTCCCATGGATTTGGTCTTGCCATATTCATCACCACAGACACAGACAAGTCACCTTTGAAATGCTAGTGAGATGCCCAGGAAAAAGAATTCCTTTCCAGTCTGGCTCTACCTTTCCCATTTTTTATGCAAACCTTTCATTTACACAGCTTCTCCTGCTGTCACACTGAAAGCATGACCTTGAGCAAAACTGCTTTGCTCTTCTTAAGGAACCCAGCAAGCTCCTGAAAGCACAGAGAGCCATGCAGGGAACTGCAGGAGATCAGCAGCTCTTTGGGGTATGGGATGGGATACAAAGCAAGGCAGGAACCACCTTGTCTAAACCAGTGGGATCCACCACTCACTCCTCCAAGAATGGCATTTGTCTGTATTTCATACTTTTATTACTGTTTTTCCATTCCTTGTGGCTTCTCCCTGGTCAGACAGATGGGATGAACTGTACTTGAGGCAAGTGTCAACTCCACCCAGGAGCAGTGGGGCTGGTGGGGTCCATCCCTCTGCAGCATTTCTGGGTTTCCTCCATAGCCCTGAGTACTGACAGAGCATCTCTGATGCAAACAGCAAGCTGAGGTCTGCCAGGTCCTGTCAGAGGTAGGTCCTGACCACATAGAGAAACTATCAAAACCTAACTCAACCTGACCAGTCTTAATCAGTAAGCAGTGAACCTGGCCCTGGGTGGAGAGGCAGCCTTGGGTCTGTAAGGAAGGACAACTGCAAGTCCCATCCTATTTCTCCTTAGACAGGTGCACGAGTCTTAACCCCATCCACCTCCTTGATTCATGTGCTTGGATGAGTCAGGATTCTCATAAAAACTATACTGAAGAAATAACCGAGAGAATAGCAAAACCCCATGGTCCCAGACACTGAGTAACCACAGAGGGACAGATGATCTCTGCCCCAAAGCACTTGTGGTATGGCTGGGTGAGAGAGAAACAGTGGAAACAAAGAGGGAAAAGATGCTCTTTGTATCTGCAGATACACTCAGAAAGGTAGAAGCAGTGCCAAGAACAGATCCAGCTCCCAACCCTGGACTCAGGACTGTACTGACCTGCACATGTCACCTCCTCATTTCAGGGGCATTCAGAAGAGAAAACAAATTTAACATAAAAATTAAATACATGAGACTAGTTAGCCATCTCCTTGTTACATGTCTCTGTACTAAGTGTCTGCTCCAGTGTCAGGGCTCTCTCTTTTCATCCATACATACAATATACCCACTGTAATCCCCTCTGACTCCAGAGTCGCATGACCCAACTATGAAAAAATGGTGCTGATTCATTTACATTAAAGATGTGGATATTTTAAGGGGCATAGAAGGCCTTCTCTTGTGATTGTTAAATGTCCACTGTGAAGCACACAGAGCATAAGCCACTGGGTCATGAAATGTAGAATTTTTTTCATTCTTATCTCCTTTCTCCAGCTTGCCAGAACACTGCAAGCCATCATATTGATATATAAGCAGCAAAATCTCCCTCCCAGAATGGAAAAAAAAATTGACTTTTGAACAACCCTGACTTTTGCCAGGGAAACTCACAACTACAACTGCAGGAAACATAACACAGGTTATTAAAATATTAAATATAAGCAACCACAGGATAACAAGGAACTGCAGCCATGAGCATCATCTTGATAATCTGCAACAAGATGTGTGGTGCCATAGGGAAGCGAGCGGAGTTGGCAGGCGGATGCACAGATCTGAGTTTTCCAGGCAAGTCGAATTGAAATCAAATAGGAGAGAGGAAACAGGTTGTTCTGCAACCAGACCTCAGGCTCAGTTCCTCAATTAGCTCTCTGATGAAGCATTGCCTTTACTTTGAACCCACTCCTGGGGGAACCAGCATACAGCTGATGTATCCAGCCCATGTGCAGACCACTCTCAAGTGCTAGAAATGTATATTTACAAGCAAGGCAGAACAGAGGGAAAAAATTACCATCTCAGCCTCCCAGTCCCATCCCTGACAGCTCTCCTCTGCCTCCCTCTCACTGTGCAAAGCCTCTGGCCCCACTTTTTTTGCACTACACCTGAGCAGTCAGCAAAGGCTTCACTACCACATGTGCTCTCTGGGTCAAGGGATCTTCCCCTCAAACCCACATGCACATCCCACAGACCTTGGAGAAAACAGGTGTCTCATCTTGAAAGTCAATGGCAGGCACTAAAAAGACCTTCAGGAGGGGTGTTCTGCTGACAGGAGGACTGGTGGCAGTGGGAGGCACAGCAAATCACAGCAGTAGAGGGACCTGTGCCCAGGCTGGGACATAAGGGGACCTTGGGGACCCATTATTGAGACCTATAATGTAATATTCATGCACGGAGCAATCAGTCGTGTTCTGCCAGCCATCATGCACAGCAGTCTATCTTTATAAATTAGTCTCTATTTCCCCTTTTGCAAGGGAAGAGGAGGAGGAGGAGAGTCTGTAGCCCTTTCTCACATATTAGAGAAGAAATCCTATATTATTAATATGGCCATCCATCATGCTGCCTGCTGCTTAAGAAACACACTCCTTTTAACACCAAAATCAATCCTTTCCTATGGAAAGGAAACAAATGTAATCACTACTAAGTATTGCTAGTCCTTCTTGGCTTTTGTATCTGGGATCACAAACATCTTGATATTCTTTGTGGATTTTCAGTGCTGACCAAAAGTTGACCTTGTTGCAAGTGAAATTTCTGGAGGAAAAAGGGAGTGTCCCATCTGAAAGCCATAAAAAACTCCATGAAAAACAACAGAAAACACTCATATGTCTGCAACAGATTTATTTGTTGGATTAAGGAAGTCTTCCCTAAAGTTGCATTTTGTGTCCCAAACTCAGGAAAGAGTCCCAAATCAGGATATCACTCAATTTAAAGCAGACATGCCAAGCAAGTGATCTGTTGGCCAGCTTCAACCTGCACAAAACATTCACCATGCGCTATACTTCATGTTCTCCACAGATTATTTTCATTCCATAAAATATTTTTCTTACATTCCTGACTGCAAAGACCAACAATCTGTTATAACCAGAGCAGCAGGATCAGTCTGGCTGTGTGAGTAACTCGCCATGATCCTGAGGGGCAAATACCATGGACCCCCTCCATTCAGATGGAAGTCAGAAGTCATCCTTTCCATCTCACACAGTGAATCTGGGTCAGTATTCCCAATTCCTTGGTTCCTTTGAATCTCAAAGTGTGATCTTGCTCCTACCAACCTCTTCAGGCTTGACAGAGAGTGTCCTGCTCACTGTGAGCACCCAAGTCCATGCACTGTGCTCCCAGGGGAATTTGACTGCAAGTTCTCTGCATAGCTGAAATATCTTTCCTGAATGAGAACCCCTTCCTAAAAAAAAAAAAAAACCAACGGAATTTAGAAGAATTTAACCAACTATCTAAGGCAAGAAAGAAGGAATGCAGAGAATGAACCCACCAACATCAAAACCCAGGAAGTTGCCTTTTAGTCACCGAGACAATCTCTCTGATAGACTAGATTTTTCTCACCCCAGCTGGGAGTAGTGTTTTCCTTTCCTTTTTTTTTTTTTTTCCATTTGCTGAATGTGTTCATTCTATGGAGGGTTTTTTCCTTTAAAAAAAAGAAAAAAGACAACAGACATTCATGGCTCCCAGCTGTCAAAAGCCACAAAATGCCTGAGGCTGTCTGTCTTCTTGCAAATGCCGAAGCCATTTTCCTGCAGTGTATGTTCTCATTAATCAAGTTTCAGACTCATCTCAGTCTATATCATTGTCCATAAGCCAAGAGAGATGCTTTGGGGTCAGTAATGTAACACAGCAGTGCTGAACCAACCGCGGACACTAATGTCTCGGCTGGATTCTTCTTCCACTGAAGTCAGAAGGTTTTTATTATAATGTGGCTCAATTTAAAGTCAGAAATGGAGGTACTATCTATAGATTGGACAATTGTTTCTCTGAACATCATCACTAGGAAAAAAAGCATAGCCCCAGACCCATTGGAAATAAATGGCTGAAGTGGGTTGACTAAACTCCATCCTCTCCAGACTTAATACAATAGTGTTTAATTTTCACTGAACCACCAGATGTGGGCCTGGCTGGTGACTGGTGATGTCCCCCTAGCTCCTCTTTCTGAAGTCCTGAAAGCAAACAGGGTCCTGGGATGTAGATATGTGTGGGTTGCCAAGAGAGAGAACAGCACATTCACCATTTGCTGCTAGAAAAACATATCCATGCCTGGGGTTCTCACTTCAAAAAGAAAGTTGAAAAGCTCTAAATGGTTCAGGGGAAAGCTCTAATAAAGGGGAAAAGCTGGTTTTGAGTGAGAGGTTAGAAAGTCAATCTGCTTGGCTAATGCAACAGAGAGTTCAAAGATGCCGACATTGAGGCCCATAAATATTGCAAGAAGAGACAGTTTCCAGTATCAGAGCCTCTCCCAGCCAGCAGAAACAGACTGTTACATGGCTGCAGATTTGGGCTGAAGACATTCAAACTGTAAGTCTGGAGTTGCAGAAATTGAATGGTGGCAATCATGAAGTGGAATGATCTCACCAGCATCGTCTCATGTTCATGTGAAGTTCATACACTCCAGCTCAACCAGGAGCTGAGCAGAGGTTGTGCAGCTCTGGCACACATTGTGCCCACAAAACCCTCTCATCTTACCCACAGCCATGGGGATTGAGCAAGTTAAAACTGAGGCCAGCAAAAAGCAAGCAGTGACATGACCAGAAACGTTGCCCATGGGCCCAATCCAACCAATGCAGGCTAGAGCAATTGGATATAATGGCCCATCTTGGCATTCTTACCTCCAGAGAAGCCATGAAAGGACCTCCCACATCTCCATCAGTGGCAGAAGACCTGGCCCTGACATCCGAGCCCAGCAGATATCTCACCAGGCTCCTCTCAGCCAATGTGAAGAATTACCTTCATTCTGGTAATGAGATATTTTGTGTCTTGCTCTTCTTTCCTTTAAGGCAGGTGGAGGGTCAAGGCACGATGGCTTCATGGTGAAGCATTCAATTACTGACTGTGAAAATGTCCATCAGGAGTCCAGTGACAGTCAAGTGATGTGAGGGTCACCATGGAAAAACAAGCAGCAGCAAAGGGAAGAAACAAGAAATATGAGCAGTGTCCTGGATGTGGTCCTGGGAGAAAAACAGGGCCTTTCCCCATCTCATCTCATTTCATTCACAAAAATGTTTTTGCTTAGAAGGTTTGTATCTCATCTCACCATTCAGGTCATTTTTAACTGCTGATAATTTTAATTTCAGCAGGCACTTAATGTGCTAATCAAACCTGATGGCTCTCAGCAGGATGGAAAATCCCAAGCATGGACGTGATTATTTGGCTTCTAAAGAAAAACACTGGAGTGTACAGAGAGTTAAAAAAAACAAACACATCTTTTATGTGGATTATTTACAGTTGTATTTGCATATTATTCACCCACATTGGTCTATTTCATACCCGCAATTATCCAGGCACATGTTACTTCATTTGCTGCATCCCAAAGCAGCAGGAGGGACATAGCATGGGGCAAATGGTAATGGGAGCTCCGTGTTTCTTTTGCCATTAACCACAACTCTTCTGCTTCTCGAGAGTTGACAACCAAGACAAAAACTCAGATCTGTAATCCCAGTAGGTTCCCACAAAGACTGCACACCTATGTCCTTCAGCACCATGGTTTAAAGCAGGTGAGGGTGCAGATAGGACCCAGAAGTTCAGGACAATGCAGGCACCTCAGGTGCAAACTTTCTTTCCTCAGATTTGCATGCCAGCCCTGGGTCTGGAGCCCCAGCTGGTGAGATGCCTTCAGGATGGGATCCAGGTCCTCTACCTCTGCCTTGCTGTGAACTGCTGTGGGTGGGCTCACAGCAAGGGATAAATTTCTCCTCCCCTGACTCAGGGGCCGTAAAATACAGCCTCTTGGAGAGACCAGCATGCTAATAAATCCTAAGGTGCCTGGGTGAGGCATGGTTGTGTGATACGATCAGTCCCAGAGGGAGGCAATCGCTGCCTGACAAGACTGAACTGATGGATCAAAGTGGGTGGGCAGGATGGGGAAACTCCCAGGCAATGGTCCTAGCCTTCCTCCATCCCCTTTGTGAGCAGCAGTGCTCCCCTAGCAGGCGATGGAGGAGGAGGCTGAGGAAAAGGATGCAACCACTCACCCAAAGCAAAGCAGCCTCTTCTCCAGCAGGAAACCGACTTCAGGATTGATACCAAGACCAAGGGTGGCAGCTTTGCTCACTCAGGACCTGTACCTGCAGTATCCCCTCATCAGCAAAATCTGGACTCCAGGAACTGCCCCACAATCACCCTAGATTGTTCAGAGAAGAGAAGCATGGGTAAAAGCAGTCTAATTTCTCCTAGATTGCAATACAGTTCTTGTAGCAATGATGTCTCCACACTGCCTTCCCCCCCAGTATCACCAATCCCTGACAGACAGACCACTGTACCAAGGCAGCTCACCTGGAAGTCACACAGCATCAGTGCACTCAGTAGAAAGAGCATCTCTAAACCAGGCAGCAGAACAAAACACCCCACAGCCAGTTCCACTCCAAACCACCCTGGATCCCACCAGGCTCATATAAACCCCACGCTGAAGGTGGCTTAGAGGGTTCACAGGTTCATTGCAGAGTCCAAGGCATGCAGAACAGCATGGGCAGCCAGGTCAGGTGGTCCAGAACAGGAAAACACCAAACAGAAAATATTCATGCAGGTGGCATTAACCTGGAGTGGTGTCTGCCAAGCAGAACAGTCCAGCAGCACTGACCAGCTCATTACAATGGTAAACACATGAAGATACGAATACCTTTGACACACAGCATGTGGCATACCTGCCTGCTCATAGCAGGGCAGATGGTGATAGTTCAAGGGGGAGATTTAGATTAGTTGTTCAGAATAAATTCTTTACTGTGAGGCTGATGAAGCACTGGAACAGAATACCCAGAAAACCTGTAGCTGCCCCATCCCTGGAAGTGTTCAAGGCCAGTCTGGATGGGGCTGGGAGCCACCTGGTCTAATGGAAGGTATCCCTGCTCATGGCAGAGAGTTTGGAGCGAGATGAGCTTTAAGACCCTTCCAATCCCAACCATTCTAGGATTCTATGGTTCTATGCTCACATTCAGCCTCAGGTCTGCTATGCAGTTGTCTGTGGAAGGATCCACCAGCCCCCTCTGAGATAGTTTTCATGGAGATATGGAGAGAAATGCAGCCAATTCTGCAGCATTTTCTTCTCGATGTACCTGCCAACAGCGAGTGAATTGGGAGCTCACTCAGGCAGGAGTACACAAGGGCATCTGTGGTATGAGTCATTTCTGAGATGCTCAGCTGGCAACCTCTGTGTGGAAATATTACAGCTGCTTATCAGGGTCCTCTTGTGTTTCGTCTGAAAGAAATCCAATTAACCTGCTTCCTTTTGCACTTAGTAGTTCTAATGTCAAAGAGCACCACCTGGAAGACCTTTTATAGGCAAAATAAATGCCATGGCAACTGTCAAGATGTTTTCAATAAATCCCAGCTTCAGCCCTCAGACTGCAAGTCCAGGAGACATTTCCCACATCGTAATTTCTCTCTTTCAATATCCTCCATTTCTGGGGAAGTATTGACTAAATGTTAAGCCTCCAGACTTAATTTCTGATTTGACCCCTGAAAGAGTGAGAACCCATCATTCAATTTATCTGGAAATACTGGTACAGAAATGCTGTTCACTGTGATTAATTGTCACATCTGCGGGAGCATCCTGTTCAGGGAAAAATTAGGCTCAGTTCTACATGGGTTATTTACAACCCAGCTGCTCCAGCCATTAAAATTGCCCTGAATATCTGCTTCCCCAGCCATAGTTTGGACAAGTGGATTAGCCCCTGTGATCACAAGCCCTGGTGTTTTCCAGCTCAGTGCAGAAATAAAGGCCTTGCTTCAATAAAGAGCACTATTAAGGGTACTCCTGCTGGAATGAGCCTTTCCTAGCAATGCTTTGACTCTGGAAAGAGCGTTCTCAGAGCACTAAAGAAATCCATTGGAAATAACCTTGGAATTTGTATGTTTATACCTGCAAAGCTGTGGAAACACGGTGAAGAGGGCTGGTTTTCATTTTGCAAGACAAAAATCTACGATATCCTTCAATATTCCAAGGCTTCCCTCTCATCCCATTGCAAGCAAAGGACTCTCACCTAAGCTTGCTTTTTTTAATAAACACCTCCCTTTACCCAGCATAGGTCAATCTAGTGCTGAGCACATTCTTTGGCATCCTCAACCCTAATTGCTCTCAGGCTGTTGCAACATTTCTCATATTCCCAGCTGGATGTGGCGACCCAAGGGTTGACTTGGCATTGGAGGAGGCTGGGCTGACCCCTGGTCTTGCTGAATCCACACTCCCAGTAGGGTGTCTGGGACACATGCAAGGAGGTTGGTTGAGAGATGAATCACCTGTTGCTCGGGATGATACAGCTTGTGATGATATTGCTGAGGTGGTTGCAGCCAGCAGAGAGGCTGGAGAGCACAGTGCAGAGCATCTGCTGAGGTACATCTTTAGTCTGATCCTCATGCAAACACGTGCCCTCAAAACTATCCACAGGAATAACTGAGCTTAAGTTTTTCAATTTCACTGCTTCTCTCTTCCACTCTCCTTTGCACCATTTCTGGGAGGGGTCCCTGATGTCTCCCTCCTTCTATCTGATTTCAAAGAATCATAGAATTATAGAATGGTTTGCATTTGGAGCATGTGATCTGGAGGTACAACTACCTAGACAGGTGCAAAAACAGGAGCCTCAGATCATAAAATCATAGAATGGCTTGGGTTGGAAGGGACCTTCAAGATCATATCATTCCAACCACTCTGCCATGAACAGGGACAATTTCCACTAGACCATGTTGCTCCAAGCACCATCCAGCCGGGCCTTGAACACTTTCAGGGATGGGACATCCACAGCTTCTCTGATTTCCTTTCAAACCTACAGCCCAACCTCAAAGGGATGAAGCCAGAGATGCACTCACTCAATTGTTCTGCCCAGCAAGTCCCACCACCAAAAAGATACATTCCCTGCAGACCAAGTCCCACTTGCATCCCTGCTCCCTCCCTCCTTTCCAGCCCATTGAGGAGAGTCAGGACCCCTACAATGGGATCAGAGACACCATCCTGCTGCCAACTCCATCCAGCACTCATTGGCATTTGAGTAATGTTCTTCCTCAGCCCCTCACAAAACCCCATACTGCCTACATCCCATCAAAATTTCCTTCCCAAATACCTGCACAGCACCCAGCATGCCAATCCCAGCCAGAGCCCTGAGCTGTAAAGCTAATAATAGACACAACCTATTAGTGCAACCCAGTTATTGCACATGCTGCACACACGAGCCTGCCTTTAATGATGTCTGTGTGCATAAGCTGTTATTCCCTGCAGCCACCCCAGCAAACACAGTAACCTGGGGCAGTACAATGTGCTTGTCTAAGGTAGGGTTAAGTAGGTGATGATAAACTATCACCACCATAATCGAAACCCACGCACTTAGAGCCAGATGTATTCAGCATCCTGCAAACAAAGGCACCAAGCCAGCACTTTGCGACGTGTGAGCCAAAGGGTTTTCCCAGAACTAAGCTGAACCTGGCATAAGGCTTGGGAATACGGGTATCTTCATGGATATTTAGCATATCCCCTCCTTTCTGCATTAGAAAAACCCTAAACCAAAACACTTAGGGAAAAATCTCTTGCCTAATATCTATCTACCTTCCTTCAGATTAAAGTTATTCCCCCTTGTCCCATCACTCCATGCCCTCCCCAGCTCTCTTGTAGCCTCTTTAGGTATTAGAAGGTGCTCTAAGGTCTTCCTGGAGCCCCAAGACCAGCTCCCTAAACACTGCATCCCTTTGCAGTCAAGCATTTCCTCCCCCTTCTCAACTTTAGTTTGTAAACTATTTGTATGCTGATGGTTTTTAAATAGCTCCCAATGAGGATTTTACATACAGGGAATGTCAGAGGAAAATAAATCTGTGGGCTGAAAATTTATGTAAACACAAATTCCTTGCAACAGCAAGTTCCTCACTGCTTGTCGCTCCTTTTACACAAACACACCATCAGATAAAGGCATGTACGTGATTCATTCACTGCCCTCTGATGTGGTGGAACTCTTGAATGGGAAGCTTAAACTATCCTGTTTAAAATCAGACTCATTGGGCTTACAGGCTGAGGAGGCATGGAGAAGTCAGGCTGAGTTTCTAGAGGACACAGAGTTGGCCAAAATGGATTGCTCTGGGGGTGCTAAAAACTCTCATGGGGTCTAGGAAAGAGGTTTCGTTTAGCTGTGCCAAGTTGTTGGTGTGGGGAAACTAGAAAATCATATTTATATCTACTGGCCTGCTCTGGAAGCTGTTACAGGCTTGACATTCATTGCCAGTGGAGGTTTTATCTTTCCTTGCTTGTGCTAGAAATATCGTGGGACAGCAATGATGGCAGACTGCTAGATAGTGCAGCCATTAGACCGAAATAGATGGGTCCTGTCATTCACTAGCTCTGCTGATGCTGCTATATTTTCAGTCACATTTGCTTCTTCTTTCCAGGAAATGGGCCAAAGCTGGTAAAATGGCTAAGCATTTTGGGAGATAGCTGTGGGCACACATGATTCATGGAGGGCTGGAATGAGTCCACATGGCTATATGAGATAGAATCATGGAAGGGTTTATGTTGGAAAGGGCCTTCAAGATCATCTCATTCCAATCCCCCTGCCATGGACAGGGATACCTTCCAATAGAGCAGGTTCCTGCAAGCCCCATCCAACCTGGTCTTGAACATTTCCAGGAATGAGGCATCCACAGTTTCTCTGAGCAACCTGTGCCAGTGCCTCACCACCCTCACAGTCAAGAATTTCTTCCCAATCCCTAATCTAACCCTGTCTTCTTGTCAGTTTGAAGCCATTCCTCCTTGGCCTGTCCCACCCTTGTTAAAAGTCCCTCTGTAGCTCTCTTGGAGCCCTTTTAGGTACTTGAAGGGGCTCTGAAGTCTCTCTGGAGCCTTCTCTTCTCTAGACTGAACTCCTCCAACTAAAACAGTCAAAAAATAAAAAGCACTTTGGTGGTGGTGATCCAGAACACTCTGCAAGGAAGTCTGGTAGCCCCATTCCTCAGAGAGGAAATTAAAGCCCTGGTAGATTTGCTTCTAACCCCATAAGAGGCTTTCAGTGTTTTTCAGCCTTGTCTGCAGATACAACCCAACTGACCCCACTGGCTGTGATGCACCAAGGATTGTGCTGCTATACCCAAAAGAAGAATTTGACCTCCAAATCCCCAGCCTCTATGTCTTGGCCACAGCCTGTCTAGCCACAGTAGTTACTCATACTCATATGAAACAGGGAAGATTTCACACTGGAGCTCAGAATCCTGTTTTGTCCCCTAAGCCTGTGTTGTGAGTAAGGGCGAATGCCCAGTTCCTCCTTCACACCACCAGCGGCCCCATTGTGGGTGCACCAGGGAGCTCTTCTTACAGTAGGATATCTCACTCTCCATTAGTTATCCAAGTGATAAAATGCCCAGGGAGGACTTTTGCAGAGAAAGGAAACCCTGACCCCTGTTCTCCCCACAGTAAAACTTCCTCCTCCCCAGAACCCAGCCCAGATCTTCTGACCATAGAGATCCTCTGGCACCATCTGAGCTCACCCTTTCTACCTGTATTTTGGACATATTGGGTGAAGTCAACCTCCAAACATGGGTCTGAGGATTTTTAGTGGGGTTCATGGGCAGATCTGCTCTGGAGAGATCAGTGCCCAGGGTGGATTAACCTTCCTCTGAGCATGAAGGATCATCTCCTGCAACAAGAGGCAGCACATCCTTGGTCAACACTCCAGGCAATGATGAGGGGGGGTCGTTATCAGAGCAAAACTGTGCTCTACAGCAGCCAAGGGAGCTGCAAACCAGATGCTTCAGAAGAACACTTAAAAACAGTGTTTAGATGGTCCTGAGTCCTGGCATTGTCCCCAGAGTTCATCTGCTGAGAGCTCCCTCTCCTCTCCTTGGGAATGTGTTAGTCCCAGTTACTCCCCCAGGACCAGAGAGGAAATTCCCCTGTTAGAACACACCAGTGCCTGGTTTGCGTAGGGTGTCCCACAACCCTGGAGTTTCCTTGCAGAGGCCTGCCCACATTTTGCTCCTGACCACAAAGCATTTACTTTGCATTTAGCAGGAACAACCAGTTTAGTGTCTGAATGAAAGATCGGTGTTAATTAGTAGCATTCAAAATTAAAATAAAGGTCAGAAGAGGGTAGGCATTATCAAAGAGTCTTGTTTGCTCAAAGGAAACATTAATGACACTTGTTCAGCGCTTCAAGATAAACTTGTTTAGGCACTGAGTTAATGAAGAAATAAATACTCCTCTCCATGGAACGTCACTACTCCTCAAACACAAACCACATGTCTTTCATCTCAAGGTGTGCCCTGCCCTATCTCTCATCTCTCCTCGCTGTTTCATTTCTCCTGGCTCTCGAGATGCCAGCTCCCCTCCCTGAGCAACTGCAGGACAGGCTCACCATCAGTTCATTGGACTCAGGCTGACAGCTTCCAGCTGCAGAGGTGTCACCCCAGACACTTCTGCAATGTCATCTCACTGCCGTTCTTCCAGCTCTGCTTTATTAAGAAGCCACAGACAAGAGGGTATCTCAGGGCTTGGGAGTATGGGGCAGGTGCCTTCAGGACCTCAGTCTTCTCCAGCTGGTCCAGATGAACATGAGCTCCTCTGCTTCTACACTAACCTGGCCAAACAGAGGGGCCTTGACAAGCTGGAGTGGAGAGCCCATGTAAACCTCATGAAGTTCAACAAGGCCAAGTGCAAGATCCTGCATGTTGGTCAGGGCAATCCCAACCACAGGTACAAGACGGGAAGAGAATATAATGAGAGCAGCCCTGAGAACAACTTGGGGGTGCTGGTGGATGAGAGGACTGACATGACCTGGCAGTGTGTCCTTGCAGCCCAGAAAGTTAACTGTGTCCTGTGCTGCATCCCCAGCAGTGTGGGCAGCATGGCAAGGGAGAGGATTACGCCTCTCTGCTCCACTCTGGTGAGACCTCACCTTAAGCACTGCATCCAGGTCTGGGACTCTCAACATAAGAAGGGTGTGAACCTTCTTGGGGCGAGTCCAGAGGAGGCCAAAAGATGCTTAGAGGGCTGGAGTACATCTGCTATGGAGACAGGCTGAGAGAGTTGGGGTTGTTCAAACTGGAGAAGGCTCTGGGGAGACCTTAGAGCAGCTTCCAGTACCTAAATGGAGTCCAAGAGAGCTGGAGAGGGACTTTTTGTGAGGGCATGTAGCAATTGGACAAGGGGGAATGGCTTTGAACTTACAAAAGACAGGTTTAGATTAGATATAGGGAAGAAATTCTAGGCTGTGAGAGTGGTGAGGCACTAGCACAGGTTGCCCAGAGAAGCTGTGGATGCCTCATTCCTGGAAGTGATGGGACAGGACTTGGAGCAACCTGGTCTAGTGGAAGGTGTCCCTATCCATTGTAGGGGGATCGGAATGAGATGGTCTTGAAGGTTCCTTCCAACCCAAACCATTCTATGATTCTATGACCTGATGCTCCTGGATTCACAACTGTCCAGGTAGGTGTACCACCAGATCACAAGCTCCCTTGGGCAGGGCCACCTTCCTGCCCCATACCTGTGAGCGCCTGGTGCAATAGAGCCCAGCTGAGGGTCCTGAATACACAGGATGATGTGTGGGTTCAGATCCTTCCCAGCTGCCTGCACGTGCTTTGCTGGTGCAGAGTAAGCCAGAGGCAAATTAACTGAACTCTCACCTGAGAGCTGGGTCACCTTCTGCAGGTGCTTCACTCCATTGACAACAGAGGGAGCCCGTGGATGTCTGTGCTCCAGAGTCAGGCACCTCAGGCAAATTTAGGGTGGGATGAATCCAGGGCTAAACAAATATTAATACACTCAGAAGCCAGCAGTAGCAGCATTCACATGTATTTATATATACACAGAAAGAAAGAGGGAGGGAAAGTGCATTTGGCTCCTCCATGACCCCCAAAATGCCATAAATCACTTTTGGCAGGAGAGCACAATGCAGCAAGTTTTGCCTCCTGCCCCAGCTTCCACACTGCCATAATTTCAGCAAACCATCAGCAGTGCAGCGAGGGGGATGTGGAGCTAGTGGGAGGAATTGGGGTGCAGGAGCTGGGGCTTCCAGCCACACCATGGTCCCTGTGCCAAGAACGCAGCACTCCAGCTCCTGCTGCTAAAAGCACCGATGGCCGAGGAAGATGATATTTCCATCTTTTGGAAACTAAACACTGGGAACACGCCTACACAGTCTTTGTCACAATCTCCTGAATTCAGTTAGAAGTCAAGAACAGGCAGAGGTCAAACTTTTCCTGGCTTAATAAAAACACTATCCAAATTTAACCTATTCCCTGCTGGAATCCTACAGATCCCAACAGATGAACACGTTTGCCTTTGCAGCAGTGTCATTTTTCTTCTCCCCCTTCCCCATGTGCTCAGGCAGCACAGACAGTAACGTTTCTGACACCGGCAAGGATGAGCAGACTCGGTTGCATGACAACCATCTGTGGAGAGATGCAATCCTGCATCCACGTCCCATCGGGCTGCAGACACCCGGCAGAGCAGCTCTGCTGTGCCAGGAGCACACGCACCCGCCTGATGCTGCTGCTTCACCCTATCTCGCACACTAAAGGAGAAGAAGGCATGAAAGATGGGCTTCCAGGGGACCAGATGGGCACCTGTCAGCAGCCATACGTCAGGAGATCAGTGCTTTGGATTGTGCATTACCAAGAAAAAAAGAAAAAAATGGGAAACAAACCCCACCTTCTGTACTATTTTCAATCACATGATTCTCAGATGCTGCGCAAAAAAAAAAACGACTGAGAGCTCTCCCCCTGGTTGTTTTTTTCCCCAAGTGAACAGGAGTGATGCAGCCTGGTATCCCACATTTATCCCAGCACTTTTGGAAAAGCAGCAAAGAGGGCTCCATTCCTCTGGGTTATTTCCCTTTGCCATTTCAGAGGAGCAGTGGGCAGCTGCATACAGATGGACAACCTGGAGAGCAGGAGCAGCAAACTGATGAAAGTTTGGAACTCTGCAGCTCAGCACCTTCTCTTCCCAAAATGTTAGGAGTTAATTCAGAGCCATAAGGACCCCAAGCCCTAGAAATTGATAGCAGATGCCAAATGTGACACGTTAGACAGTGATGGGATGAAGATGCTTAAGTAACTTTATCTTGTCTACCAGACCTCTGTGTCAAGGCTGTTTGCTCCAGCCCAGCTGTCTCCGAGCTCAGGAGCCATACGGCTGGTAGGACTTCAGAGAGGGAGATCAAATTCAGCCAGCAAAGCATGTGGTTGTTTCCTTTCCACATCCCTGCTCAACTTTTGGCCTCCTACTTTCATAATGAATTTCTGGGAGGTTCTCAGCAGTGCTTGCTCTTTAGCAGACTGCACTTCCAGCTACAAAAATAGCACAGACACGAAAATGATCTTCGGGAATCAGATAAGAGCTCCTCCCAGGAGGAAGAAAAAGGTTCCTTTCTTCTCTTCTATTTTTTTCTCTTTGTGTTTAAGAAAGCTGATGTGTTACAAATATAGATTGTGATTTCCATCCCAAAGTGCTTCACAAGAGCTCTGCTGGCACCTCGGCATAGAGCTGGCAGCAGGCACTGCTGGGATGAGCTGTATAGCTTCACAGAGGAGCACAGCCTGCCCAGGCTGCCCACAAAAAATGTTCAAATAGGTGCACAGCACAATTGCAATAGACCTTCTGGTGTAGAAACTGCCAAAGATGACAGAAAACACTGTTTTCTGACATTACTTCCTTCTAAAGTACAGCTCAGAGAGGAAAACGCATAGGTAAAAGCTTTGTCACATCACAGGTTTCTGTGGTCTTGGACAAGTCATTTTTGCCACTGAGTTTTGCCAAGGAAAGCCTTAGGGAGCCTCCCACATCTTTCCCAGTTTCCAACTGGCCATCCCATTCCTCCCTTCCCCCAGGTTTGATGCTCACCAGGCTCTCTCAAGCCACCTCAGCTCATCAACTCAGGATGACTGTCTGGACCCTTGTCAAGTCAGTGTTCTCCCATCCCTGTGAGTTATATCAGCTCTCAGAGGGGTGTCACCCATCCTGGACCTGGGGTGACTTAAGTCCTGGGAACATGAAGTTGGGAGAGGGAATGGAAGGGAGTGTGGGATTTCTGCCAATCCTTCTCCCCACTTGCTGCTTTTCATGGAAACACATTTGAAACCTCTCTTCTCTAAAATAAGAGCTTTATAACTCCCTTATCTGCATATAATTACTGATAAGCACTCTGATATATGTCCAGTCACACTGTGAACTCCCTGCCCCTTGCTCAAACATGTGCACAGAAGCAGATACCCACAGGCCGCCAAAAGAGAGCCTTTAAATGCCACATAAACACAAATAAACAAATACAATACATCAAATGGGGCCATAAGGGACACTGAGTGTTCTTCTACTTCATCCCCAAGGCAGGGTGAATTGCAGTTTATTGCCCAACACAGTGCTAAAAATATCCACTGGCTGGAATTCCAGTCTTCCTGGGTGAGTGCCTCCCTTGACTCTCTCCTTTTCACCCTTCAAAGCTTTTCCTGGAATTGGATGTCCCTCACTGCAGTTTAAACCCAGACACTTTCCTGTCCCTGGCAGACACAGGGAATGGTTCATTCCCATCCCACTCACGGAGCACATCTGGATGTGGTTACGTCTCCCACTTGGACTCTGCTTCATTTGCGTCTCTTTTCTAGACAAACAGTGGCATTTTGTTCAGGAAAAAACAAAGAGCCAGTGGTTGGCCATAATGCACGAAGCAGAGCTGGTGACAGTGCTGGAAGGAGCAGATGATATGGCTCATTTGCTGGTGAGCTGGTGGTAGAATGAAAACAGGGTTGGTCTCAGCAGGGGCACCAGGATCAGGCACTATGAGACCCCAGCAATATTTTGCAGTACAACTTGTCTGCTGATAACAGCCCCAGTAACCCATTCTCACCTCTAGGCTGGCACACATGTGCAAGTGTTTTGCAGCATTTTTCCATTTTTAACGCTGTTTTAAAGATTTTCCTTGCAGGAGGTCAGAAAGAGAGGCACAGTTATAAAATAGTTACAAAACCAGACTGAACACATACTGAACCAAACCCACATGCTCCAGCATCAGTCGGACAGAGGGCAGGTTTAGATTAGATTTTAAGAAGAAATTCCTGACTGTGAGGGTGGTGAGGTGTTGGCACAGGTTACCCAGAGAAGCTGTGGCTGCTCTATCCTGTAAGTGTTCAAGGCCAGGTTAGATGGGGCTTGGAGCAACCTGGGCTAGTGGAGGGTGTTCCTGCCCATGGTGGGGGGTTGGAACTGAATGGCCTTGAAAGTCCCTTCCAAACCAAACCATGATTCTATAAATCATTTCATCATTTGTTGTGGTCCTCACTGAATGCTCTGCCTCCAATGTGGAGCATATGACAGCACCTTGCAATGTGATTCACCTCCATTCCTGGAACTTCCATGGAAGCCCCTGATGGGAGTACTCATGCTCCTCTCACACACCCTCACTACATCTCCTCTTACAGAGCCCTTAACAGGGGCAACAGAACAAAACCATGCAAGAAGTTGTGTATTAGGGATAGCAGAAGACAAAATGTGCTGCATAAATTCCTGGATGTAGCTCACCGATGCTCTCTTTTCCTTTTAACATCAGCAAAGACCCATCGAGCCTTAGCTGTAAAGCTGCAATCATCAACATGCAAGAAATTTTTGAGTCCAAACTGAAAGGGACCAAACTGCACAGTTTAGCCAGCCTGTCCTTACAGAAACTCCGCATTAGTTTTGCCTAGCTCAGTAGAATTGAGTTGATGAAATCCCATCTGAAAGTGTCAGGGCCTCAGGTCAGTCTAAACACTCTTCTGGGAGCATCCCAAATCCTTTTCCCTCCCCCAGCCTCAGAGACGCTGTTCCACATTTTTGCTTTACTGTTTTCCTTGGCAGCTGTTTTCTTTCAAGTCAAGCTATGGCTGTGTCACTTTTAGGTACTTAAATTCATATTCTTGATTCATTTCTTTCCTAATCACTTGGGATAACTGATTTTTTTACAAAAGGGAGTATAATTAATCTTCCAGGTTTGTGCACGTGTGATGAAAAAGATGTGACCCATGACAATTTAATGCCCTAGCTAGCTGCTAGACAATGGAAATTTCTGAGTTATACCCCCCAAAAAAAGGCACACCCAGGCTCACAAAGACTGCAGCAGCTGACAAGCATCTTCTCCAAACTCTTCAATGGGAACATTTTTCAGGGCTTTGTTGTTGTTGTTGTTTTAAACTTGGCCCCAAAAATTAGTTGCAAAAGATCTAAGCTGGCAACTTATGAAGTGGCTCGATGAGTTCCAGAAGCTGTTGGATTTCTCACGGTGTTATCAGCGATCTGGGAGACCCACCGAGATGAATTTCGTACACGAATTGCTGTTAACGTGCTCCCCTCCAGCATGCATTCCTCCTCCCACTCCCTTCCAACATGCATTCCTCCTCCCATTCCCCTCCAACATGCATTCCTCCTCCCATTCTCCTCTGACATGCATTCCTCACAATCCCGGCGGTGGTTTGACAGTCAGCATCACTTGCAGACAGCTCCATCCCATCTCAATCACTCTCTTAGATGTTAACAACCAGGCAATGGCCAACGTGGATATTGGCTGCCCATAACAAAGCTATTAGAGTGACATTTCAGTAGGAAATGGTGGGAATGCTGCAGTAATCAGACAGAGTTATAAAAGGTTAATGAAGATGAAAGGAAAGAAAATACAGAGGAAAAGCCCAGGCAGCCAGAGAGATCTTGGCAAGATTTGCAAAGCTGCTGCCTAGCCACATGCTGTTTCCTGCATTTCCCAATCCAGCTGCACATTTCCAGTAGCCTCAGCAAATCTGTATCCCTGGAAGAAAGGCTGAGCTACTGTGTGGCTGGTCACATTTGTAGCAACTCATGTCCACTATTGAGCAAAATGGTCGAGTTCCAAAAGGAATTCGGGAAGAAAGTTTATTTTATCTAGATACAGTGTCCCTGGGGAAGGTAAAGTCAGAAGTGCTCCAGCTCAGGATGGAAACGTGTAACTGAAGTATTATCCATATGTCGCTCACCAAGAGGAGAGTTCTTTTCAAAACAGCTCAGTATTTTTGGAAGGAAAATTTTTCACTCAGTGTTATCAGAGACCTGCTAACAACAAACAATCCTCTGGGACTGCTGGGTAGAGTAGGACAGGACAGTACAAGGCACTCCTTCAAAGCAGGGGGAAGAAACATCTTAATTTCTTTCCACCCTCATCAAGGGGCAACTCCTGACAGTACACTTGTATTGTAGTAGCCAAATTTCACACTATGGGACTCCACTCCTTCCCCTTGGAAAGTTATTTAATGCCTTAATAGATGTCCTCATCCCACTTTTTTTAAAAATCACATTATTGTTTTATTTGTTATGTCTCTCACCACCTAAAATATCCTTTCTTCCTCACCAGCACTTCAGGCTTTCAAATGACTGTGGCCTCTTGCCTAATCTCTCTCCTACTCCTCATCCCATGTCCAGACGGGTGCTTAGCTGAGCTATGCACATAGCTCACTGTCAGCATCACCACGTCAATCACTCTCTTCAGCTCCAGCACTGTTGCCTGTGCTATTTTCTGAATTCCTGACACTCGTCACCATGTCTCCATGCCTAGAAGGGGACATGGACCTGCTGGGTGAGATCAGAGAGGCACTTGCAGCTCACGTTCTATCCAGCACAGGTCATTGGCACATACAACCTAGCCCATCATCCAGCAGTTTTGCTACTCTCTCCTAGAATTCATCCCCCACATGATCTTCCACCAAAATTTCTCCATGCTTTTGCTAACTTCCCTATCTCATCAGTAAGGTTATTTTTAGCCATGTTGTTTAACTGATAGATTTCCAAAGCAAGCCTTGATCTTCCCTGCTCATTTCTCTCAGTTCCTCCCAGTTCCACAGTGTCTGCAGGTCTGATTACACTGCATTTAGCACTGAGATAATTTATGAAGGTACCATGTTTGGTCAGATTTACATCTGTAAGCCAAGAGACACCTCCTGCATGCCAGCCACACATCCCCCTGCAGTCACAGCTGTCATTGCTGATGTTAAGGGTACATGTAAGCAAACAGAGTTTACTCAAAACTCTGTCTCCACACAGTGTACCCTTTGGGGAGTTGGGGCAATCACTGCCTCATCTCCCATTCCCCACCACAGCCCTGACCTTTTCATTGCTGGTGTGACCATGGTCACAGTGCACAACACTGGCCACCCCAGTTGCAGTACTGGCATCCCACAGACTGCCCAGCAGAGACCTGGTGCATGGCAATACTCACGACTGACAGCAGTGCCAGCCCCTCCAGCCTTGGGATTTTTGTGGCTGTGACAAAGTTTGAGCTGGCTTTCAATTTATGCCTCGTGCTGCTTTGAACTGCCTGCATGAGGAAACCACCCTGACAAGCCAGACTTCATGGGGACTGCAGTCAGTCGTACTGCAGCCCATGACAGATTTAATTGCAGATTAAAAATTCCGTGGCAGAAATATTACAGGAGACTCAAAATCCTAATTGTTTCCTACATAAGGTAGGAGCTTAATTTTATTTTGAAACTCTCAAGTGCTGACAGGCAATATTTTGGTGTGAAAAAAAAAACTAAAGAAGCAACTGCTGCCTCACTGTGAACAGGTAACAACTTCCAGAGTTTAATCTTACACCTTAATTTGTCCTTAATATTCAGATGGCGGCAGCAGCCAGGAGGCATTAGCAAGCTAAGTGCTCCTTTGTGTCAATACACAGCGGTAGAAAAATTCCCCGCCCAAATGAGCCATGATTGTTGTATCTGCTGGAAGAAAGCCACACTCTCTCTTGTGCTGTACTAATGCATTTCTAGCGACAGAACTGATTAGGATTCCTGCTTTGGATTTGCTCAGATCTAGCTTGGTTAGGTTTTAATCTTTGGGATAAGCTGTGGATGAAGAATTAGCCATTTAGATATAAATGCATCACTGGGAAACAAAATGACCTCTGAGTCTGATCTGGCTAGTGGCTGTTAGATAATGAAATGATAAGTAGGGCTGTGGGGGCAGAGGGGGGATTTTTGGCTTTCAAGAAGCACCAGAAGTCTTTGCCTGGTTCGGTTTCCACTAGCACAGAAAGTAGAAGAGTGCTGAGGAATGTGTGCTGAGAGTGAAAATAAGCATCCGCCACTCATCTCAGATTGAAAATGATGCATGATAGGGCACTGGAGTAGGAATAGGAATCATGGAGTCATCATGGACAAGGGAGGCACAGGGAGCATTCCTTTGGCTGTTGGAGCCTCGTGGCTCTCTAGTGCTGTATTTTGATACAGCTGCCCAATGCAGTCTGGCAGGACGTGTGTCCTTTCCACCTCAGCAAGGCTGACAAGCAGCATCACACGTGTGAGAGACACTAGGTTTGGGTTTAATCCAACAGCAAGCTTTTCCCCATCTCAATCTGCAGTGTCTGACTTGAGCAGGGAGGTTGAACCAAATGACCCACTGTTGTCCCTTCCAACCTAACTGATTCTGTGATTCTGTGACAGAATGCTCCCTGTCACACTCTCCACTAGCAAACAGCAAGGTTAGGTGTGTTTCTTCCAGAAGCCTTCTTTCTCCAAAGCCAATATTTTTGCCCTGTCCTAAGAAAGTCTGATTTAGTCACTTCACTCCAGTTGTCCATTGCATAGTGGCAAAGCCTCCCATGACTGAGCAGGACCCAGGAGTGACACAACACCACGATGGACTGCACAGCACCTGAGCACACCAAACTGCTGGGACCCCTCTTGCACGTATTTGTTTAGGGATGGTCTCAGACTGGGCAGCAGTATGGGCAGAGACACACAGCCTAAAGACCTCAGATCCAGAAGCTCTGACCACACTGAAATTGATGTCCTTTCTAATTCTCATGGATGTCAATAAGATTTATCCATAGAGATCTAATTTTACAGCTTGTGTCTTCTGGTGTGTTTGCTCTTTCAGCACTCTGGGTTCAGAAGCTACTGCATCCTCCCCAAACCCTCTCTCACCCGTGCTGGAGGGCTATAAATTATAACAGCCTGCAATGCGTTCAGCTATGGTCCTGTCTGTCATGTGTGCGTGGTATTAACCCTGTGAAACTTGGTCACCCAGATCTGCATTTCCCAAGCTTTGAATCCTTATCCATTGCTAAAGCCCCTCAGACAGCCAAAGAATGAGGCGCGTACAGCAGCCGGCGTTTCTAAAGAAAACTTGATGGCTTTCTGACACCTGACACATACAATTCCCAACAGAGTTAATTGAAGCTAATTCCTCAAAGGCTGAGATGAGAATATCCCCATAAATTATGTTCCTGCTTCATTCCAGACAAGGATGGCATGAATGCATTACACGCAATCCCCCAATTTACAGTATTAAAGCTGGCAAGTCAATCAAGGAGACTGAATAAAGTCACTTGAAAGCTGAAATTCATTTTCAGCCTTGCTCCATCTGTACTGTAACCTGAAGGGTTGATTTTTGAGGGCATCTTTCATATTTCCACACACAGCAGGACCCACATAGTGAGAGAAGAACCTTCTCCATGGATGCAAAGTGTTGGGTACAGCAGAGCCCCTGCTTGGGGGATTTTGCTGGGGTGCAGGTTTTCAAGGCTGTTATTAAGCTCACAAAGATATCTCTAGAGACCTCTGAGTTCCCAAGACATAGAGAAAAACACCATAGGACTGAGGGCACCACGTCCCTGCTGTCACTGCAGAAAGCCAGGGCTGGTTATTGGAGAGGGCACACACAGAGACACACATGCATCAGCCTAACCTATAACACTGCTACCACCAATCTGCTCTCATTAATGGAGAGTTATTTTTAAATCTTGTGTTTTTTGGACCCAGTCCTAATGACAAGTTATTTTTAAATGGCACTTTAAAAAAAATAGGCACATTTCATGTGCCATTCATGTCACTCTTCTAGGGACTGAAATATCACTGAATTGTACTGTAGGGATTATGCAAATCAAAGTCAGATTCAGTGAAAAATGCCCAGCTTCTGTGCTGCTCAAAATCAGAACGACTGAAAATACATTTCTGGGAACTTTTACTGCCTTGTAGCAGCTCTGGGGGGGGAAAAGTCAGAAATTGCTTGAGCTGTGGTACATACCCTGTTGGTTATCTCTTGGTAGATGCATGTGCTTCATGTTGGATAGTGGGAAAATAAACACGCAGGTGAAGCAAAGGTGAAAAGCTTAGCCCAGATCAAATAGAAACCTTGTGACAGAACCAGGATCTTGTGAGTCCCACCATGGCTTAAGCCCAAAGCTGTGCTCTAACCTGGTATAGACTAAGGAATAAGACTTCAGCATCATATGTCATGTTATAAATGAGTCATAGGGCAACACTACTACATCAGTTTTTCATTTGTAAGGTATCTTAGACATGCAGTACTTGGCAATTAATGTTTGCACCAAGTTCAAGCCCAGCTGTGGCGAACCTGCAGTAATTCTCACTGGAATCCATAGACTTCAATGGCCCAGGGAGATCTTAGCAACTCTTTCACCTGACCTTCTGCACAATATGTATCACAGTTTCTGCCTCAAGCCCATAACTCCTGACTGAGCTATGACCTGTCCTCAGGGAAACATGCAGACTCAACATAAAGACTGAGAAAATGGAAAATCCAACTTGTCCTTGAATTGTTGTTCCAAGGTTAGCTGCCTTCCTTGCTCCAAGTCCTCCAGCTCTAATTAAGCTGACTCTTGTTTCCATTGTAACCTTTGCTGCTAGCATGAAGCATCACCTCCTATTAGAAATTTCTTCCATGTACAGGTACTCCAAGACCACAATTAAGTCATCTCCTAACCTCTTGGATCAGCTAAACCAGGGGGGTTACTCCGTAATAATATATTCACCACCAGCTGCATTGTAGGACAGTACAACCTACCAGCACTGGCCAGTGTGGTGAGACACTGGCACAGGTTGCCCAGGGAGGCTGTGGCTGCCCCAACCCTGGCAGTGTTCAGAGCCAGGTTGGCTAAAGCCTTGAGCAACCTGCTCTGGTGGGAGGTGTCCCTGCCCAGGGCAGGGGGTTGGGGCTGAGTGATCTGTAAGGTCTATTCCAACCCTTAAAATTCTACGATTCTATGCAGAGATGTTTCTGCTCTGTAATGAGCAGCAGTTACTACAGGTCAGCTGACATTCCATAGATGTCCACACAAGTGCCCTTTGCCCAGAGCTAACCCAGGATTATGTCTATAGCACAGCTCAAGAACAGCGATAAACTCATTTGTATTCTTTTCCTTTCGTCTAATTGCTTTGGAGAGAATAATTCATGAATGAAACGCCCAACTCAAGAAGTGCTAAATGCACTGAGACAGCATCCAAGTACATTTAAATGAAGTAATATTTACCTATAAGAAAATATAGTGCTGATTTAAACACAGTTTTTAATGATTAAGTGGTTAAAATTGTGTTACCAGTCTACTCACAGTAAAGGACCCACGTTAGGGAAATCCATTTTCATTTCTATAAACGAAAGGTTGGGAAAACATTGTTCATCAATGATACATGAGCAATAGAATGTTCTGCTCCTCTATTCCACCCGAGAGATCATGTTAATCCTTTTGATTTATGCACAGCTCCTTAACTAATACTGTAACAAATGGTATTGACAACTGAACTCACTTCTGTAAGAAATTCATTGTATTTGCAGCACCCACAGTAAGAAATGCCTTCACGCTCCTGACAGGAGATCTAAATAAAATTAAAGAGCTAAGAACAAAGGCCGTAGGAAAATCAGAAAAGCATAGCTGATAAGGAAATGTGACTTGTTTATATGGGGGCAATTTTTGTACGCATCTAAGGCAGCATATTGCACATAAAAAAGGGACAGGGTGAGTTTCTTCAGTTTAAACACATGAATCTTCAAATCTTTGCTTCCTAAAGTAGAGCTGCCAGAGCTACTGACCATCATACAGCTCTGGCTTTGAAAAGGCTGACAAAGACTTGAATCAATTTAATCTTATTAAAATACAGAGCAGTTTAAAGATATTATCCCCAGTGGCTTACTGATGGCTCAATTGCAGCTACAATCTATGTAAAGGCTTCGAGTGATGAAACTCTATTAGTCCCTGCCTTGTCTCTCCTTTTCAAAATGGTTTCAGAGGTTACTGCTATCACTGGCTCATCAGTGCTCAAAGGAAATACTTTCAGAAGCAGGACTAGAAATGTCTCCTCTTGCATTACCAGTGTGTAATTAGGGGCAAGCTGCATTCCTTTCAGCTGTACACACAGAGTCACACAAAGCGTTTTCTAGAAATGGACTTCACTAGGGTCAGACAACAGTAATCAGCAATAACTCACTCCAGAGCATTCAAAGGAATTAATACTGATTACAGGTTATTTAGTCATTCTTCAAAAAAAAAAAAAAATAGGGAAAACCCCCACTCTTGTTGAAAACAGAGCACCTGGCACAGCAGAGCTCTGCCAACCTGCCACAAAGCGCTGGCGATTACATCCCTGCGGTGCGTGCGCAGCAAATCCACGGAATCAGCAATAGCTCAGGATGAGGCACCAACCCAGAACCAAATTCGTACCACTTAAATACCAACCTATGATTATTCTCAAGCAACAGCACCAAAAGCAGCCTAAGGTTTGATTACTAAAAGAACATTATGTCACACAATTGCACGACAATAATTGTAATGGTCCTGAGCTGCCAGGGCTATGGCAATTTCCCACTAAGTGATGTGCTTTAGGAAGAGGGAAAATACAGGCTATATCTGGAAAATGAACTCCTCTGCTGCTTGGGGAGTGCAGGAGAGGGAGAGCTGCCTGTGCTATGTACTACAGCCACCGCTCACTTGGTCCAGAGACACTGAGCACACACACACACAGCAGCAGCTCTACATGTGCAATCAGCAGGGAAAATTGTCAGCTTTCATGATTTAGAAGTATCTCCCAGGCAAACTACCTTGTAATGAAACCACACTCACTCTCAGCTAAACTCTGTCCCACACAATGGGACCACCAGCAGCTCCAACTGAAACTCCCAGCAAAGGATTGGCTTTTTGAAGGCATTTCTTCAGTTCTCTTTCAACAAGCACTCAGCAATTTGTGTTCATACCCAGATATTTACTAAGGCTGGTTCAGCAAGGAGGGGGATTCAATGCCTGCCTCAAATCATTCCCCTTAGAAATGGTCATTTATACCCATAATGAAAATAGAGGATTCCCAGTGCTGCGAGGGCATAGCTCGAGTCAGAGTAATCCCTCCTGAAATCAACCTGTGAGGTGATGAAAGAATGGGATTTTTTCTGAGAAAAGTGTGGGATTCCCAGCACAGTCATCATCTCTCTGCTCCATGGGAGGTTTTTGAGTCTGCAAGGAAAGGAACAGCTCAGCACAAACAGCAAGACCTGGAGCAGAAGGGTTGGAACTAGGTGATCTTTAAGATCCCTTCCAACCCAAACCATGATTCTTTGATTCTATGCTTGGTCTCAGCACATCATGATATTGTTTGGAAAACTTGCAGAGGGAGGTCCTGTTACAGAAAATATTCATATTTTAGTGGCTGGCAGAAAGAAAACACAAGCCACAGTGTTTATACATAAAGAGTTGCCCAAAATATATCAGTCCTTCGGTTTCATTTTATAAGGGCTGGGATGCTGCAGAAGGCATATTGCTGCTTCTAAGGGGTGCTACCTGTCCTGCAGATATGCAAATCAAAATTAAAAAAGAAGTGGAGGGAGTTGGTGAAGTAATATTTTCAGGCACCCATGGGATTTCTCCCATCAGCTTTCCTCAGAGCTCAATAGTCAGAGAGGGAACAAACATGGAGAGAGAAATTGAGGAGGTATTTTATCAGGAAAAGTAAGCACAAGCAGCATATGGTGGGGAATTGGACAGTCTGAGGTGTGAAAGATGTGTCTGTGAAGCTAAGGACGTCTGTGCTGGGTTCCCCTGACAAGCCTGGAGGATGTGACACTCACAAGTGAGGGGGAATGGCAGGAAATTAAGCCCAGAGAGCTTCCTGGCCACGCCATTGCCTCCTCCACACTCAGAGAATGACCTGACCCAGATGTGGGCAGTCACCCTGGGATAATGTCATGAGTTACCAGTGATACAGAGTGACAGGTAAAAGCAAAACCATGCCTGTGTCTTGTGAGATTGAAAAAAATCAGAGGGTTGGGAGGAAATAGAGATTATTGTGCTTCAGGTGGAAATACGCTTTGTGGAACTTCAGAAGAAGAGGTATTTCTGTATAAGTACTGCACTCTGATCATCTCCCCCTATTCCAGAAGCCTTAACCCATCTTCTTTGATGATTTTTATTTGCATGTCAAGGTCAGAGCCTGCCTGCTTGAGTCCTCTGCTGTCCCACTCACCCATAGGGTAATTCTGCAGCCAATGCTCTGACTGCTCTACAGTCCCTAAGAAGATCTAAATCATTCCCCACCTTACCTCTGTGACAATGTGGCAGGCTCTGCCAAGGGGAAATCTGTCAGTGCAGCAAACAGCCATATCTGGACCTTGGATTGCTCTCAGTGAGTTCCACTGTGCAAGCAGCCCCTGGTTATTCTTTCCCTCTGATGCTGCCTGGGGAAGACCCTGCACTCCTGATACCAGTTTTGCTACAGGAAAGTGCTTGAGAAAACAAGCTATAGGGTGTCCCAGACCTCCCAGGTCCCGATCCCGTGCCTTCCACAAAAATCTGGAATTTCCAGATGCATTGTGAAGCTGCTGCAACATCCTTTTGCAAGACAAGCTCACAAACTCAGATCTGAGGCAGATCAAGGAATCACCCTACACAGATGCCTCTTTCCAAATACCTAGTCCTATCGTCCAAGTCTTTCAACTGAGTCCAGCGTCCTCTTGGTGATTACCCAAGGCTTTGTTAGACATGCAAATGAGACACTCATCTAGGATCTTCTTAGATGAAGACTTCATGATGCGCTGCTGCCTTATAGTGTCAATGAAAGACACCGTTTTGCTCACGCTGGAGACTTGCTGAGTGTGCACAGGAGAGCAAGTGCTCAGAAACCAAGGTTTTGGGGAGCTGACAGCGTTCCCAGCTGACAGCACACCAGTTCGTCTGTTCAGCGAAACCACTGTGGAGAGCAGTGAGGAGCAGGCAGGCAGCCAATGGAGATTGCTGCCTCCTGTGCTAGTCTTCACCTTCCTTTCATCCTGCAACCTCACTTGCACTCCTAACCAAAGCCATAGGCTTCAGTCTGAGGCTGGATGTCTGTTTATTCATTATTACTCTGACCTCCTAAAAGAGTCTTTGGACACTGGTACAGCACAGAATAAGAAACAAAGTGCAGTCACCATTTCAGAATCAGCATCTAACATACCCAGCAGGATGTCAAACACCAGATTATCCCAACATTTGTGCTAAGAACTAGTGTTCCAGCTAATTGCTGAGAAATGTTGACATTTTGAAACATGTTCCCTGATGGATTATTGCAATCAATCAATTGCATAGCACTATTTCGTAGCATTTATTAGGTGATGCAATTTTAAGTAGTTTAAACAGTATCAATGAATGAAGCAGGTGGCTATTAGGTAATAACCTGGATCCACTAAATTTTTACTCTCCCCCTGTATTATTCATTCCCCTACACCAACATTTCGTGGTTCTAAAGCATTTTGTTAGGACGAAAGTATTCTGAAGGAATGGGAAAAGCAGGGATTAAGAGATGCAACGGGGATAGTGAAAGAGGAGTAAGAGCTCAGAGTAACTCATGGCCAACTGGCAGCTCAAAGGCTGAAATTACCAGATCCATCGAGGAAGTGAACTTTTTCAAAACATATTCCTGGGATAGGGCCTTTGCAAGAGTGAACAGCACTGGAGAATTCACTGGCCTGCCAGCAGCCAAGGAGATGCAGCTCTGGCCCAAAGTGATGAGAGAACCTGAAATCCCAGTTGTTCTGCGTGGGCAGCAAGAGCCACACATCCAGCATTAGGCAGAGCAGGTCATTTCAGCCCCCAGAGTGACGTGTCCTGGCCAGCACAGTGCAATAGTCACACTAATAAACTTTGTTTGATGCAGCTCATTCCAGAGCCATCTTCAGCTCTCCGCTGCACAGCATCACCTTGCTTCAAAAGACCAAGACTGAAATGCCAACACTTATTGAGTCCAGGATGGGTTCCCACAATACTGCACTTGAGCATTATTTCCACATGCTGCTGTGTTTTGCTAAGCCATTCTGCTCATTTCCAGGAGAATCCCACGGGGTTTAGGAATTAGCCTGGGGCATGGGAAAGTTGAGCTTCATTACCTGATGTGCCACAAAAACCCCAAATGCCACTGGGCATATCACTCAGCACCTCCACTTGGGTCTCCTAACTATAAAATAGGGATAGGATCCCTGTGAGGGTGTTGGCAAGAAGATAAAATGCATTACCATCTGGGAGGTGCTGTGATGCTGTGATAAGAGGGGCCATGCAAGAAACTTGTATAAACAGTTTCAAAACTCTCAGCTTTTTGGTGCTTTCTCTTCTACACTTGATGTGCTCTGTGATTTCACACAGTCTTGTTTGCTCACAGCTTCCTGAGCCCTGGAGGTTTCCAACCCAAATATCAGGTCTTCCCTCAAATTGCAAAAGGTTGTGATCTTTGCAGTTTGCACCCCATGTTTAAGGGGGGTAAGCAGAAATCTTCATAATGCTTTGACACCAGTGGATGTAGGAGTTTACACTTTGAGCATAAAGACATCTGTGTCATTTCCCAGCGTTATCTCATCAACCTCAACACTCACCCTCAGAGCACACCACCAAGTCCAGCCTTTTCCAGAAATGCTACATCTCTAATGATTTTTTGCAAGCTCTGGTTTGCCCATCAGCACTCAGTGGACTTTTTAGGAGCATGAGGGAGAATTATAGGTAAGTCCTTTCCCAAAAGCCTGAGAAAAAGCATCTCAATTCTGTAAATACTTTCTAGGATCAATGGTTTAAGCTTTCATAGATACTGAAGGACTACAAGATGACATGAAGACACTGCAGGAAGATGTAAACAACCCATGAAAAAAACATTGCATTTCAAAAGATAGGATACTTCTAAGGCCACAGCATTCTCAACAGAATTATCTGATGCCAGCACTGTTTATTTGGTGTCTGAGGTCTCACATGCAGGGGCAGCCGCAGCTTATCAGAGAAGAGTTGTCACCCATTTAGAGAGAAGCTTTAAGCTAACAAATTCTTGCACTCTAGAGATACCAACCACATGTGAGAATAGAGCTGAGTGTACTCATTTTCCACTAGGGAAAACAGTTACCAGCATCACTACCTCTTTCCTCAGAATTAATGCCAATCAAACTGCACAGGGAAGGAATAGGTGAGTCAAGCAGGAGTCCTGACATCAGTATTCCAGTTACATCCAATGTGCATATATATAGCTAAACACTTAATAGATTGAGTAACTTCAAAGCCACACATTACCTGCCTGAATTGACCCCCACTTCCACCCTATTAGAGGATGCTGAAGAGACTAAGAAGCTTTCAGCAATACAGTTGTCATGCACACTAGGCTACACAGCATAGAAATTCAGCAAGAAAATGGTGTGAGTGGTTTTTTCAGTTTTTGAAATGATTTTGCTGATGGGTTAGTGTCATTCTGCAGGTTCAGATTACATCAAATACCCTTCTGGCCCTTTGAGAACCTGTGAATTACAGTAAAATAACCCTTAATAGCTTGTTCCTTGACATTAACTATGGAGTTGTGTTGACATATGAGGAATCTACTCATGTTGTGCTGCTCGGTATTTAGCCTGTGCCAGCCAGGAGCATGCTCAGATAATTTCGTCTAAGTAGTTACAAAAACAGCAGAACTCAGGAGAAAAGGCTCCTGTGAAATCTGGCAATGTTCCAGTTCACCAGCTAAATGCTTCCATCTGATATTCAAAACAGGCAGGTGGAAAATTATCCAGACACACCATCATGTTCTGCCTGAACAAATGCAAGAGGGACTCAAATACCACTTTGGACAGTAAGTCAATTTAATTCTAAGTGTTTTCCTATTGATCCTCCAGTTTTCCTGGAAGATGCACAGGCTGTTTTGCTGTGGAAGAGACCTGTGTGTCTGAGGGTTTAGAGAGGGCTGTTGATTTAGGTTTTCCTCCTCTCTAAGCGGGATTCAGAGGGAGTACAGCTTGTTTCACTGTGCCAACCTGTCATTTTATTCCACTATGCAAATAAAATCACCCAGTGGGTTAGTAAGGTCTACACCCAACAGTGTTATAACTAATTACCCACAGAAACCATGATGATGCTAAGCAGAGCATGCTCAGAACTGCATCTGACATCCAAAAAAATGACCACGCAGTGCAAACACTGATCCCCAAGGTCACCTCTTCTCACAGCAAGATGAGTTTTGCTCAACACATCAGATGTAGATCTTACACTATGTGATCTCCAGACTCAATACACAACCAGCAGGTTGCAAAGAGTCAGTGATCATGTCAGAGCTTCTGACACCACAATGTCCATTAGAAAGATGCATTAGGCTTTATTGTAAACAAACAGGATTTGGTACAAGGAGCCGTATTTCAATTACTTAAGCCCTAATGCCAAACTTGGCCTGTTTCAGAAGCAAGATAATGCAGCACTGACATAGTATATTATCCTTGCTTTTCAGTAGCCATAGATAAGTATCGTTATGTCACTGTGAAAAAATGCACTCAATTATCCTGCGTTGTTATTACTTAATCTGTGTTTCAAAAAAAGCTTTAGACTGAAAAGATGTTAGATAAAGGCTAAGTATTGCAGATAAAGGCATTGCTTCACTGAATATATGCTGTAAAAGCAAGAGCTGTGGTTGCACACATTTAAATGAACCAGGCTCCTCTCAGCACATTCCCTTACTGGCAGAGTCACAGCCACGGCTGGCTGCTTGCATAAGAAGGTGGTTGGAGCACTAAGAGCAAAATGCAGAGGTAGGCTGGGGTAGGAGCCTGCTCCATGTCAAAGAAAACCTTTGCAAAGGCTTCCATAACCCTCCCCAGCTCATGGAGACTGGGTCCCTGCTAAGGTCTGTCCAGACACCACACATATGACCAACGACTGAAGGGGATGGTCAAGCCTGAGGCTGTCTCAGATGGGAAGAAGAGCTTTATACTAAAGACCATGCCCACCAGATTCTCATTCTCCACCACTGAGAGGTAGCAGGACTCTTACTTTGGATACCCATGTTTGGATTACAGCTGCAACCCCATGTCAGTGCTGTGTACTTTAATGGCCCCAGAAAGTGTGTCTGGCATTCTGAATTGACGACGAATTGATTGAAACCAGATGTCATGAAAGATGCCTTTTCCAAGTTCAATGGCACATGAATGGTCTTAGCATGCCCCTAGATAATCTGACTTCTGTGCCCCAGTCTGCAGCAATAAACTAATTGGGAGGTTAATATTTTGTCTCTGCACTGTGAACTCCTTGGGGAAAGAAGCTTTTTAATTGCGTACACAGCCCATGACCTGGTAGGCTCTAAATCTCACTGGATGATGTGCAGAGTTATAGTGGGACCTTAGCTGAACACCCTGAGCTCATGTTACTGTCTGGATTAGCAGAACTCCAGACTTACATTGTCTGTAGTCTTCAGGCATTGCCGGGAGTTTGGTTTCCCCATTGAGCTAAGCTCTTTTTTGGCACAGTCAAAAGACAAACAATACACCACAGGTACAAAAGCAGGGAAGGAAAAGCACATCAAGCTGTTGTTTGGCCAAGCCAACAGACGTGCAGTGGCAACATTGGTTTTGTAGGAGAGCAGAGGTGGCCAGAGTCTGCAGGCCCAGGTTGCACATTTTGCAGAACTCATCATAACAGATATATTCACACTGGATGTGCCTAATTAACACACCCTGATAGACCCAACCTAACATTCTTCAGCCTGCACATGCAAAGCAAGACCCCAATTTGGTCAGGTTGTGCTCCCCAAGGCAGATAAAAATGACCTTGAAAGCCAAGCTCAATTCATGGACTGCAATGAGACAGTCCCTGGGAGGATGACTGATTGATCCTGTTTGCCTTCAGCACAGCAAGGCATTTAACATCAGGTTGGAAGAAGCTTTGTAGTTGTTATTCTAATGGGCTTCAAGACAGAACTATTTATTTAGGAGCACGATAAGACTTTTCAGACCACTGGCTCCCTGGGCAGGCTCTGAAAATCTATCACAGCACATGTGAAACCACAGCACTAAATATGCTCTGCAGAGTATTACCAAGAAATCATGGCCCTGCTATATTTCCTTGTCATAGCTAGAAAAAGCCCAACAAATCCTACAGCTTTCAGCTCACATCTCTTCCAAAAACTGGGGGAAGAAGCCTGCAGCTAAGGTATGGAAGAGAAAAGGTTGAGAGCAGACTCTCCTGGTGACTAATGCAGCCGAGATAAGCATCTAGATGCTCGCTAAAACATACAGTATCACACACAGATTAAAGGCTCCTTCCGAGATTTTGCAAGCAGCCAGTAACTCCTACCCAGCCATCTGCCCAGAAAGGGCCTCTGACTTGTCAACCAATCCATTTCCCTCAGTGCCACAGGCTGGGTGATACTGATCTCTGCTGTGTTTTCTTATGAGAGCTTTGATGTACAATCTCCTCTGCAGCAGCAGCCCCCTTTAGGGAACAAAGCCTGGCTCTAGCCAGGCTCCTCACCAGTTGTCCAGGTATTAGGTTCCTTTTCCCAGCTTTGGGGCAACCCTGTCACTAACCTTTTCCTCTGACCTTTTGCAGGGAACCTTCTGCTCATGGCCATCTCCGTCCTTCCCCTTTTCTTTTAAAGCATTCACCTGAGTGTTTGCAGCAAGCAATTACACACACACTGGTTTGCATCAGTCACAAAAGCTGTAAGCCTCCAATTAACCACCTCATGTCTTTTAATGATACAACGCTCAACAAGGAAGAGAATTAGAGGGAACATCCTCAGAAGTGGTTTGCAGCAGGACAGAGCTGTCTTTATTACTGTTTATATGAGGGTAGCACCTAGGAAACTCAGCTAGAGGCTGTGAAAACAAATAGAGAACTTGGGGAATTAATTTAGTATGGAGAATTTATAGTCTATAGGACAAGACAGAGTAGGTGGATGAGGTGTAGCGTAATGAGGAGAGCACAATGATTTTCTAAGGATCAGAATAACCTGTCAGCATCCTTTACTCATCACTGCCAAGTTCCTGTATCCTCCCTCCTCGACACCACTTCAAGAGTGTGAATGCTGGCAGAGGGCTCAATAGCAAAGACGAGAGCTTCTCTGAGTCCCAGAAGAGCCATGCTGCAAGCACAGGGGAATGCATTGTCTGTCTTCAAAAGATAGCTGGAGATACTGCACCTGCTCAGAAGGTTTCAGGCAAAACAGCATTTCAGAGGAATTCACCAATTCAGCAAAATCTCAGCAAGGTGAGTCAATTTTGCCCAGGTTCCCATGAAACTCACACAGTGCTCCAAACATCAGAAACCTGCTGAGTTTCCTGCCTGGTCACCCATCTGGTTCCTCCACCATTCAGGTTTCCAGGGCCCTGGGGCAGCCTGCTGCCAAATAGGCTGCTTAGCAAGAGGGGATTTCACTGCTCCCTCACTTCTCAGTTTGGGGTGTCCCAGATGTTGGACCATCTCAGGGAGGAAGCAGCAGAGCATCCACAGATGGAGAGCCCATGAAACCCAGTGGAGAGGCTCACCACTCTGGCTCTTGAGACAACTCACAGTGTGAGCTGCTGCACTATTGCCTTTTGCGGAATGGTTGTGTATCTGTCCACTTCAGAGGGAATTCAGCCTAATTTCATCAAAACTACACTTCTTCCCAAAACAGAATGCTCTTTCCAAGCCCATTCCTAGCAGACACTCTCACAGGACAGCTGTAGCCAGTTCCCCCTCAACAGCAGCCTCTGCACAGCGGTGGCTCTCAGGTCAGGGGCAGATAGCTGGACATCCTGCACAGCCCACCAGAATCACTGTGGGGATGTACAAATCAGCCAAATCTAAATTGTCTGGTCTGCAAGACAGATGATATGAACTATCTCACAGTCCCATGAGCTCCTCTTGGGAGGAGAATGAGGTAAAATCTCTGTATTCATCCATCAGCTTCTAGTGGAAGTATTTGATCTGCCTGAGGACTGCACACCTGATACTGCAAGTGACTACAGCATTGTAGGCTGACCCCAGGGCTCAGAACAGTTCATCAGACTCACAAGATATGGAGAAAAAAGAAGAGATTGGCTTGTAAAAATCACTGCCTAAATGATTTCCCCCTACCATTTGCTAGATAACGTGGGGGACAGATTTTGAAAGGGCTGAGATGAGGCAGTACAAAACCAAAAGGGACTGAAGGATAATTAAAGTCTACGAGACATTTTGTGTTCTGCTTCATGTAACACTGGACATTTCTCACTGCTCATGGACCAAGTGACAGCAGCAGCAGCTCCTGTGCACAGGCACCTTTGCTTACCCTGTTCAGCCACCAATAGGCTCTACTGGGAGCCAACTTTTACCTATGCTACAATAAACATTTCCAGAAGCCTGTTGTTCCCAAAGACATACCTGCAACATGTCAAGCAAGCACCAAGGCTCCTCCTTGGGATGCAGCTGGACGTGCTGTGAAAGCTGAGAGCTCCTGAGCATGCCATGGGGAAGTTCTCCAGGGAAACCTCTGTGGGAGACACTGACACCAGCTGAAGAGTTATGTGGGGCTTGAGCAACAAACCGTCTGTCAAGACCTACTTATTAGGATGTTTACTCACAAAATTGGCCTTTTCATCAGTGCACCAGAAGCAGTTTCTGAAAGCCCTGACCACCAAGAAAACAGTCTCAGAATCAATCAACAGGAACAGGAGTGGATCTAGCAGCCAAAGGACTCAGTTTCTAGCACAGGAAGAGCTACATTTTGTCCATTTTTCCATCCCTCCTAACTGTAGATTAGTAAATTATCTGAGTTTTTAGATCAATATCAAAGAGGATCATTGAGAACAGGACAAAGGGCCCTTTGTTTCCTTCCCCCATGTAAGTGCATTGACTCTTTGCTATACAATAGGGATGGTGATTTATTATTTTCACTTTTGCTGTGTTTTCTGTCCTTATCATGATACTTGTGTTGAGTAGTTAATAAAGGGTGGATACACAACAGAAAGAAAACCCTGTTCTCCACTTGCCTTTTTGATTTAAATATGAAATTCATTGTTTATTTCATATTTTTCAGTAGATCCACAAATTTTACTCAGGCCAAAGACATAAGTGCTGTACTCTGATATCACGAGGAGCATACCCATAGCTGGATGGCTTAACAAAAGTTAAACGATCTTCTTTTAGTGGCAAAGATGAGGGAAGTGAGGAAGGCTCAGAACACCCACATTACCATGTTCCCAAGCAGCATATCCAGGGTGATGTTGGGCATCTGCAGCAGGTCCAGGAGAAGACACATGCTCTGAATCAAATGTCAGTGGCTCAGCAATAAGAACCTCTCTCAGGGCTAAAACCATCCTTCAAAGGCAGCAAGTCTTAGTATAGATCAACACAGGAAAAAGAAAGCAGCAGGGACCACAGCAGAGATCCCTATCTCCACGGCAGGGAAGGGGAGGGGAAAGAAAGGGAGCTTGTCATTTAACAGCAATAATAAACACTTCTGAGTGTGCTTCCTCCTCTCCCTGTGGGAGCATCTTCACCTGAAGCACTGGTGGGCTTCAGGTGGGATCAGTCAGATCCAAACCCCTGAGTCCCAATATCCCTGTCAGATAAATATCTTGGGGTAGCTGTGGATTGTGCAGGTCCAGGGGTGCTTCAGGGTGTCCTGCAGTGTTGAAGACAGCAGCGTGTTGCCTTGATGTGTTTGTTATTTCACACAAACCACTCAGAAGACACCTGTAAAAAATGGATGTGTTGCAGATGAGAAAGGAATGATATCTCTTCCTTCCAAGCAACTGAACATCAAAGAAAACACTATTGTGAGGTGTTTGACAGGAGAAACAAACCAGAACTTCACTTTCATTCAGCAGTGTGGCTTTAATGCCAAGTCACAATTTATTTTATGAAGAAGAAAAAAAAAAGCAGGAAAGGAAACACTCACCAGGATGAACACAGTGTGTGCTGTGGCCTGGAGGCAGGAAAGTGGCTTAAGCAAAGGCAGGGATTGGGATATCCAGGTCAACAGCCAACACTGCCCTTGACCTAGCTGGCCACTGAGTGGGATGACTGCTCACTTGACACAGCTGGGTGCTGCTCCTGTGGCTGGTGCCATGGACTTTGCAAGCTGCTCCAACAGGATTTACAGACTGCTTTCTTATCAAACCTGATGGATTTCCTCTCCCACTCCTTTCCCAGCCCTTGCCCTGCACTGGGAGATACAGAGCATGGTGCAGCACTGAGGATTGACTTTATGACTAGAAAGAAAACGCTGTCGCTGTGATTCTGCTTTCCAAGACTCTGGGTTTTTAGCAAACTCCTACTCTTTCCTGAATTCACCTTCCCGAGAGAAGAGCAACTTCAGGAAATTGTGTCAGTCAAGAGTCCAGGAAAGAAAACTGTAACGTGATCTAGGTCTAACCCGCAGAAATGCTGGGAACGTCTCCTTTTACAGAGGGCCCTTCCAAAAGGAAACTAACCCACTGTAAATAATGTGTCTGGGAAGAGAAGACAAACTTTTAACTATTCCCTTGCCACTACTGCTTGCTCAAACTGCTGCTTCCTTGAAGTCAGGCAAAGTCACCTCTCTACACATCCTAGCTCTGTTTGCCAGCTCTGGGTAGCCCAGATATCCCACTGTTTTGCCAATCCCACTGCCTGAAACTGGGATTTAAGTAAGATTAGCTAGGCACACAGTACTCCAGGCTCTAAAGGTTTGGTGTTTGAGCCTGTCCTTCCCGGCCTGTCTCATTTTCCCAGCTATACCTGAGCATCCAAGGGAAGGGAGAAAAGGTAGATCATTCTATCTCTTCCCAAGTGTCATTCCCAAGGCTTACACAAAGTCCTGCTACTGATAGAGAGTGTGTACTCATTGGCTCTTATATATCTAAGGTGATTTAGTTCAGTCTCCTTAAATACAACAAATAAAACAAAAGTGCATCTTTTCTCTTAAAAGCACTCCTTGCTATTACTACCTAAATCATGGACTCAAGGTTCTCCCAAATTCAAGTTGTTTGAATCAAGATTCACCATACAGGGTCTGACTTTTAAGGGAGAGCAGGGACTCCCAACATTAGTCAAGAGAAGTCACTGGGACAGCTTGCACAAACACTTGGAAAGCTCAGAGACCTTGATCCCCCAGCATTCCTGAGCATGTGCTTAATTCACCCCAACCACGATGTACCCAAAGCGTGCGCTGAAATGCTTCGCTGAGTAAGAATGGGCTTAATCACATGCTTAAACACTTACTGCATGAGCACTTCAGAGATTAAGATTGATTAGGCCTTTCTCCTACCTGCACCTCAAGCTTTCTCTCATGAAAATCTCATTTCTGAAGGCATGAGGCTTACAGAGTGCAAGGAGACACAGGGAACATAGTTTTCAACAGGTTGCAAGCTTTCCAGCTTTCTGCCCTCGAGCACAGAAGACTTGAATTTTTTTTAGGAGAACACAATTTGTTTACAAAGCCTTAACACCATGAGATCAGAGTCCAAGTTGTATAGTTTTTCCTTCAGTATTGTCATGAAAATCTTAGTTCCTAGGATTTACAACTCCTTCTAAAAGAACAAAAGCCAGATTTTCAGAGTTTGGCTCGGTGAAATCAAGTCATTAATGTGAATATACTTTATTGATCTTAAAGGAATACAGCATGGAAACAAAGGCCATTCATTGAGAAAGAGGTTCTGTTTACATTAACAAGTCATTTGGCACAAGAGGAGCAGATCCAAACTGAGGTTCCCACAAACTGAGGTCCCCACAAGTACAATATATGCAGTCCAAGTGTTTACTTCAGCCTAGATTCAGTCCTGTCCTCAGTGTCATTTGGACCAAATTTGCCCACATTTTTTGGCTGGAAACTATTCCAGAGAGTCATCACTGGGTCAGACCCTCGTGTCCCTGCCCATATAGAAGCACATTTGCTGTGCCCCTGGAGTCGACCACCTGGGTCAGCATTCTAAAGGCATCTACCTAGCATGCACCAAAACTGCTCTGCTGTGCAAACCAACAGGCAGTAAGTGGAGATGACCTTGGGTCTTGCTTCCAGACTGTTCTGTTGCTCCTAACAAAAGCACCAATAGAGGCACAGTCGGATCGAGAGAAAAACTCTCCAAGGACAGCAAAGTTCCAAGGCAAGGAGCAGTAGAGGCACTCTGTCTCTAGGATGGTTCATTTGGTTTGAAGGACACCAAGCTTTCCTACAGTTTATAAGCAGCTGTAGGTTTGCACTGCCCAACAGTGACTAATATATGGACTGAAGTCACAAGGAACATGTCCATAAAGGTGTTTGTGTTACAGGGGGATGATGTTCACCACAAAAGAGGACTACAGCACAGACTGCTTGTGTGAAAGGGTGGATGAAAATATTGTGCCATAGGACAAGAGTGACCAGAAACACATGTCCACAGTCAATAAATGCATGTCACCACCAGCCAAGCGTGCAGAGTGAGTGAACTTCTTTGCAAAGCAATGCAAAACTCATCTTCAGCAGCAGTTGGGAGGACAAAAGACTAATGAAGACTGGGGAAATTCAATTGCATAGACAACTCCCATCAGCTCCTTCAAGATCATAGGAACACAGAAAATGGTCTGCTGGGTCAGCAGTATGGTGCATCTTCCTCAGCTAATGGTGCTTCAGCACTTAGAGGGAAAGACAATCTTGGTGGGGAACACACAAGTCTGACCACTATGTGCAGTCCATTCACCTCACACTCCTCCTGACATCCACAGTCATCAACAGGGAATGGTAAAGCACAGCCATCCCTACCTTCTCTAACCCTTTTGCACTTGCTGGTATTACCTCTGTCTCATTCTTTCCTGTGGCAGAAAATTCCCTGCTGTGAAAAAAAGCACTTTCTACTATCCTTTTTTAATGGATCCCCACTGGTTTCAACATATCTTACCTCATTCCAGCATTATGAGAATATTTAAACCCAAAACCAACTCAGAGAACAGTAGAATAGTTAAAGGTTGGAAAAGACCTCTAAGATCATTGAGTCCAACTGTTAACTCAGCACCATTGTATTCACCACTAAACCAAGTCCTTAAGTGCCACATCTATATATTTTTTAACACTTTTAGGGATGGTGACTCCACCACGTCCCTGGGCAGCCTGTTCCAATGCCTGGACATCTTTGCAGTGAAGAATTTTCTCCTAATATCCAACCTGAACCTCCCCTGGTGAAACTTGAAGCCATTTCTTCTTGTCTGGTCACTTGTTACCTGGGAGAAGAGATCAACACCCACCTGGCTACAACCTCCTTTCAGGTGGTTGTAGAGAGCAATAAGTCCCCCCCCCCCTTATCCTCCTTTTCTCCAGACTGAACATCCCCAGTCCCCTCAGCCACTTCTCCTAAGACTTCTGCTCTAGTCCTTTCATCTGTTCTGTTGCCCTTCTCTGGACATGCTCCAGCACCAATTGTTTCTCACCACAGTTCTCCAGCTACAATGTTTAGGTAGAAAAAGAAACATCATGCCATGCAAGGAGCCTCAACACAATTCCTTGGAGGTTCAAAGAAATTCAGGAGAAAAGCAAGTTTGGCAGATAGACCCGGGGTTTATGAGCTGTCTCCATTGGTTGTGGTCTCTGTGTCCTCTCTGCATCACACACAGGACTTTGCAAGAGTTGAGTGTGGTTCAGGTTTTTTGTACCAGCAGCTCAGTCATATGTATTTTTGTTGGCTAATCCAAGGGTACATACTAGACACTGAAGTTAGCTATTAAAAATGTATTTAGCTGTTTCTGTTTCCTCAAAAATGTTCATGTCCTTGTTCCCTCCTGTGAGAAAAATCACATGCTGGGGCAGAGCCATGCCCAGACATGCCAACATCTATCAAGTGGCAAACACAGCTAATCAAAGCCTTTGCTGCCCTTTGTGGCAGAAAGGGATGCAGGTCCCCCAGGAATGGCTTTGCTGGCTGCCACCTGAAGAGTGCCTGACTTTCCTCTGAGCCAACAAACAGATTTGGGATTACTGAAGGCACGGGACTGTTGTGAAGAATCTGTTTTCAGCCCTTACCCAGCGTGAACCTCAAGCCAGAAGAAAACTAGTAAGGGATGAAAATGTCCCCTCCAAAGCCCCAGGAGAGGGAAAGCTGCAGAGGGCTGGGACGTACAGGCTCTCTGCAAGCAGGGGCTGTGCAACGGAAAGTCAAAAACAGACCAGGGAGGCTGAAGCTTATCACTTGTTCCCAGTTCTTGCAGGACTTGGTCAGATGGTTTAGGCACCTCAGCAACTGGCAGTGCTGATAGCAGCCTTGATCATTTAAAGAGTTCTGGAAGAAATGAGGCAGAGTCCCTCAGAGGACTCTGTATAGTCCAGTACAACTTACTAAGCTAGGTGTTAGGCTGAAAGACCTCCTCTTCCAGCCTCTCCTGGAAATACAGATGAATCGGGATCAGATCACTCCATTTATGGGACTCTCCATTCCCCCTTTCCTTCAGCCCCAGCTGCCTGACCCCCTGCCCCACAGGCACACAGGATTTCTCACGACAAGCGTGAGGTCCACGGCAGGGGCCCCACGCAGTTGGGACGTCCAGGCACGACGCCAGGGCCTCTCCCTGACCCTGCACACATCAGACACAGTTTGCTTCTTTATCCACTGACCCACAGCTGGTGGCCAGGGTTAGGGAGCAGAAGACAGAGCCTAAAATCCTGCTGGGAGGCAGACAGCCCAGTGACACACTCGTGCCCTCAGAGTGTGTGTGATTCCTGCAGTGGGAGTGATGGTACTGCAGAGGTGTGCAGAAACACTGTGCTATCTGAATCCAGCTGAAGGCATCTGCTCATGCTCCTTTATGCTTCTCTGCTTTGCTGCACTGTTATATATGAAACATAGGGACAGCTAATCCCAAACCTTCCCTCCACAACCTACCCCCACCTTGAAATAGGTCCCAGTGCAATGAAACGTTCCTGCTTCAGACTTCCAAAGACAACCATAAACACTGGGGATAACTAAAATGTGAACATTATGAAAAATACACTGGTGAGGGCTCCAGGCTGTGAAGCTGGAAAGCCAGGTAGCTTAAAGAAGTGCCAGATATTCAACTGGTCTCCAAGATCAACAGATGTTTTTCAACCTAACATTGCAGAAACTTACTAACTCAGATGTGTTTCCTAAATCAGAACCAGAAACGAGAATGTGTGTTGTGTATTGGGACCATATCAAATGCTTTTCCAGCACTGCTCCAGATCTGTTATTAAAAAAAAAAAAAGGAGGGGGTTGGGTGTAGATAGAAAAACTAGGCCTGTTTAAAGGATTCTGGATGCTTACCTAAATCATGTAAGAAAAGGAAAATTCCTTCCCCAAACTGAAAAGACTCGGTTGCAATTAAGACAGAGATAGGATCAGTCCATTTCCCAGTCTGGTATTAAGCTATTCAGCAAGAGAACTGCAGAGTACAGTGGCTGCAGCTGATATAGTCTTAGAGATATTTAGGTGGTTATTTTTTTTAAATTCAATTATCTAAAAAGAAACCATTCAGCAACTCACTTTTGAAAACCAGCATCCCTCACCCAGTACAAGGCAATCTGCTATAGCACTGCAATTAAAAACTCATCATCCCAAAGCCACTGCTCTGTTTGTTCCTCCACCAGTGGCTCCTTTGCAGCCAGAAAGACAGAGTGCATGACTGAGGATCCTCTTGCTACTCTGCCACACCTTTGAGGAGATTTGTAGGGATTTACACATTTTCTTACTCCAAGAGAGATCATGGGGCATGATTAAGAGATACTCAAGGAAAGAAACTATTAGCTTCCACAAGACACAAAATACATTCTCTTTGTTTGATATAACACCATCAGTTATTAATGGCAATGCATTAAGCAGCTACTTAGCCTTAGTAGTGCCATTTTTAATAACAAACACTGCTCCTCTCCCTTCTCTGCGGTGGCAGCCACTGTCTAGTAATTTCTGGATAAATTATTTTATACTAATATAGATTTAACACATACATATATATAAACAAGTTGCCCTTCCATGTGTGAAGCAATGGGAAAGTTATGAGCAGACAAGGGGAGTTACAGCTTTTCCTATATCATGGGAAATGGAAGTCCAAGGACTTTCTGGGTCACTGAAGGCTGAATGCACAGCCTTGTGATGTACTGCAAAACCCTTGCAGAAACTGATATTCTTCAGCTAAAAAAAAAAAAAAAAAAGAGGGAAAAAAAAATCAGACATTTTTTAGGTAGGGATTTACTATACTGTAGATTCAAAAATAAAATCTGTCCCTTATAAAAAGTTACCTCTGTCTCAGAAGCTGCTCCCAGAGACATTTCATTCCGGGTGGACCTCTCTTTCCTACATTTGCAATGCAAGGAAACCTGAGGAAAAAACTGCTCTGATTTTCAGGTGGGAGACAGCAGGAAGGACACAGAGGAACCACAAAGGAAGGTCCTGCACAGCAGATCTTGCTGTGGAATGGAAAGGCTGCACATACATCCCTGAAATCCATACCAGTCACAGCATCCATGCCAATTGTATGCCCACTGCTTCCTGGATGTCAAAGCAGAAGATGAACCTGCAGAAACCAGCTCAACCTGCCAAAACCCTCCAACCTTCCCACCAGGCAGCTTCAAAGCTGTTGCTGCAAAGGGAAGCAGTGCTGCCTATGGATAGCTCCTTTCACCTTTTGCTGGCAGACTCACCTCCAGAAATTGAAACTGAGACTGGTAGGTGACACAACTGTCACCTCTTTCAATGACCTTGCCAGGCCTGTGATAGCTGCCATAGCTAAAGAGGGCATCATGGACAGCAAGCCTACACTCTCCTGCACCCAGCCCAGCTCCCAGAGCACACAGCTCTTGGGGATTCATTTACTGGCTGTTTCAGAGGGACACCTGTTGCATTACATAGATCGACTTGGTTACAGAAACCAACCATCTGCCCCTGTGTTGCACCAACCAAAGTCTGCAAGCACCCAGACAGCGAGGAGGATTAATATTACACTTCCATCTGCTCTGCAACGTGAGCTGCCCATCAGCAACAACCTGAAGATGCCTCTGAGCTCCTAAATCCCACCTTGCCCTTAGAAAAATGCAAGTTATGGGAAAAACAAGAGAAGACATGCCAATCCAATTCCCTCAAAGCACAAGTCACATCCACAGCAACATTTTAAACTTGCTCTGTTTCCTGCATGGCTAAATGCAGGGAACATTAACAGGTCACATCGGAGACACCTAAGTTGTGACAGCACCAATATAAAACCACTGACTGTGTCTGCACCAATGTAACAAACTTTAAAAAGTATTAAAACAGACTGTTTATTACAGCATATGATGTGTTATATTAATTTACACAATGAGATATATATATAAAAACAGCCATTGATGATGTACAGTAAATTGGACATCAACAGGAATATTAAAACTACTGATACTCATGCACGTGACATGCATATGGGTTTTTTTTTTTCAAAAGCAGTTTTACACAATATAATGAAGTTACTAAGCCTTGGTCAGCTGCTCCAGCAGTTTACTCTGGACACCACCACTGTCCACAGCAGGACTCCCAGGAGATCTGAACTGAGTGCACTCCAGAGAAGGCGACTTAACCTTGGAGACAGATTGAACAGGAGCCCTTTCCTGGTGGGGGAAGGCTGGGGGAGGACAGGGGTGAGTTTCAAGAAGAGAATCAACAAGAAGAGAAAAAAAATAGGCCAGACTACCAGGAGGAAAAAGTTCAAGATGTGGCAACAGCAGCAGCAGAAAGGGACAAGCGAAAACATGAAGACCACCCTCACACCCTCCCTCTTATTCCCTAAAAACTTATGACCTTAAGCTGTTGATATCCTGTATAAGACCCAGAACTGGAAAAGCTAGGCAAGGAAAATCCATTCCCAGAAACATTAGCCTTTTCTCAAAGCCTTCTGACACCACATGCTGGAGGCTGTTCACCACTGAAATGGCAGTGTTATGTTGTTGGTTTTTTTAAACAAGTACAATGGTCTTTTATTTCCACGTAAAAGGCACTAGTATCCACCCAAGTTCTGAAGACAAGTGACATAATTTACCTTAAGTTTTAAATATTTGTATTAAAAAAAAATCTGTGGAAATATGTACAAAAAAAGCACCTTGCTTCCCAAAGCAGAAGCAGATACATTCCACCAAGTCACCTCACTAAACGGTCGTCATGAGCTTCAGGGAGCCTGACCGAAAACGGAGGATCTTCTTCTTGAGGTTATGGGAGGCTTTGATTTTGACAAAGGCCTTTGCTGCATTCTCATGCAGCTCTGGCGCCGTGACTGTTTGGATGGGGAGCGTCTGCACAAACTGGGACCAAATCAGTCCCCCGCTCTCATCTGAGTCACTGGTGGTCGTGCTCTCCCCTACGAACTCCACCTCACTCAGGCTTGACTCGCTGTCTCCAAAGCAGTTCGTC
>NW_008674495.1:131650-139318 GCF_000695815.1 Acanthisitta chloris
CTACCACGGTGGAGTGGAACAAGGACTCGCACTCCGCCGAGTACTCCGAGTCGCTGGCCACGTAGGCGTAAGGGCTGACGTAGGGCAGGGGCACCTGTGAGTAGACCCCCACGCCCTCCCGACGATTCCTCCTGGCCCTCCGCAGCGCCTCCTCGTAGGAGATCTCCGCCGATGACTTCCACCGGCGGTAGTCAGCGCGCTTGTGTTTCGGCTTGGCCACCACCACGTCTCGGCCGTGCCCGTGGGAGCGGAGGGTGGATCTGTGCAGACCAGCCTGCCTGCTCGGGGGGCCAGACTCCGGCGGCAAGCCGCTGCCTCTCTTCCCCCGCGACGAGGGCTTTTTCAGTTTCTTATTTGTATCCAATTCCTCGGGAAAGCGACACTTCTTGCCAACGGGTTTGGTTTTCTCTCGCAAGGTCTGCGAACTGTTTTCCAGCCCGTTGGCAAGGTGGGACCTGTGTTTCAATGCAGAGCTTTTCAAAATCTTGACGTTTCGGGTGCCTTTGTGAAGCTTCATGCTTTGCTGCTGGGCTGGTATGTACTGGGCGTTCACCAGCAACCCATCATCCAGGCTCTGGGAGGAAGAGCCCTCGCTTTTGAAATCCAGGGCAGGCCTCTCCTCGACAGCTGGCGATGAGGAGCGAGCTGCCTGCAAGCTGCTCTTCAACAGGATCTTTTTGGAAGGCTGGCTGACCCTGTTCTCTGGCTGTAGCACCACAGGCTTCCCTGGGCTCTCTTTGGGAGATGTGGTGAAAAGCTGGTTGTTCTCCTTGGGGACATCCCCCGCCGTGGCCACTGCGTTGCGGTTGAGCTCTAGTGGTGGTGGGTTGACACCCCGTGGCAGGTGCTTGCTCTGAAGTTCAGTTGCTGTGCCCGAAGGGAAAGCTGCTGGCAAGGGTGCCTTCCTACTCTCCAGCTGCTCTCCAGCTGGCTCCCTTGGCCTCTGCTTTAACGGAGAGGGTGCAGTGTGATCCACAGCAGGGGTTCCACCAGAAGGCAAGGACACCTGCTTGGAGCTCTTGAGGTTCACGACGTTGCCGTGAGCCACCACCGCTGCCGGCTGCCTGACACACATGCTTCCATGCCTCAAGATCCCTTTGGTGGGATCAGCATTGAGACTCGTCCTGGGTTTGTTAGTCCTTATCGCGTGAGTTTTTTTCTGAACCAGGCTTAAGATGTAACTGTCTATCCTCTTGCTGGTGGAAGGGCATGGTGCTGGCCAGGAGCTCTGTGGGACAAAGGTGTCGGTGGATTTTCCTGAGTCCGTTTCAGTTGGGGTGCAAACGTCGCTAATATCGCAGCCGAGTCTCTCCTCTTCTCGCTGGAGGTTTTCAGTCACGGGGAGAAGAAACATGGGACTCTGCACAGCTACAGCGTGGAGTGGGCTGGGGTAGCGGTAGATGTCGTTCCCGTTTTTAGACACCAGATCACACTGGTACTTGGGATGTACATCTGCAACGACATCGAGGGAATTTGAGTGCGGTGTGGACAAAGAGCGACAGACAGAGCCTGCGGTCTGGTCCTCATGCTGGCCTTCCTTATTATAGTCCATCCAGCCTATGAGATCTGAAAGGCATTTTAGAAGAGTTTAGAGAGCCTGCCAGGGACTGTTCTGCTACGTTTTTAGCGCGCCGTCAAGGACACTGGTCCCATCTAAGCATACAATGCAGTGCTTTAAGTGCAGCAGTAGCAATTTTGCAACAAAGGACATGCCAGTCAAGCGATACAAAAGCAGCACTATTCTTCTCTGGGTCTCTTTGTAACTGCAGCTACCTGAGATTCGCCCAACCATGACCACATGGCTGAAACAATAAAAATCACAGCCCTAATGAGAACATTTACATTGGTTTCAAACCTTCGCCCAGGTTGTTAAGAGCTTCCTATCTTCCTTTCAAGACACTCAAAAGTCTGAAAGGTTCCCTCATGTCTGTGTGTTACACAGTCACCCGTAAAACTCACTGCAGGCCTCAGCATATATGAATTTTATTTTTTTACCTCCCTAAATCCAAAGAGAACATTAAAATTAGAGACAAGAGGGCAATGAATTCTTTTAGCTTATTGACAAATTTCACTTCCAGATTCTTTCAAGCATATCTTGGGTCAGGAAAAAAATTCCAGATTTATTTTTATTGTTGTTTTTATTATGATTACTACTGTTATTATCATCATAGTTGTTTCATAATTATAATAATGCCAATAATAACAGATGGTTCTCTTGAGTGTTAAATGGCTAAAGAATGGGAAACAGGCTCATCTTTTCACACAAGTACAAGGAGTGCAGGTCAATCCAGCTGACATCCTAGCCTTGGCTCTGCAAAGAGAGTTCTGCAAGAGAAATCCAGTGCTTTTCAAGATGCATGAGTCAGATTTGATGGCTAAGGCACTTATGAGGGAGGTAAGCAACCTTAAGAGTAGGGCTTCAACCTGAGCACCTAAGATTATTATTTTCTTCAGCTTATGTTGCCCTTGGCTTCTTGGGTAGGGGTACAATCTAAATGATCCTTCCAGATCTCTGCCAGTCCTGTTTTCTACCCTTGGGCTGGGAACTTCAGCCAGAGCACCCAAATTTGAATGCTCAGTGCCCTTCACTTATCTAAGGCTTATTTCAAAGAGGTCTCAGAGGCGTTGATGAAATTAGCTGATAGAGATGATGTTCCTGTATGAGCAGGAGAGGAAGAACACGGAAGCTAGGAGCATGAACTTCCTCCAGATCACCTCACAGTTTTCCCACATTTCCTGAAGTATCTATGTCGGCTTCAGAAATGTTGACAAAAAGACTTTTTTTGAAACTTGACAGTTTGTGAAATTTTATCCCTAAAATTGAGACAGTCTGAATAATGAGAGATTTAGGCTTTCATGACGTAGACATAAAAACCCAGCAATGCAATCAGTTGGAATTCCCTGTGTATGTTTTTCTTTTTATGTATGGCCCATGAAGATCACATGTACCTTACAACATGGAGCATCAAATTACCTCAAGCTGCTCAAAGGATAACTTAGAGGAGTTCTCAGCATCTCAGAATGAATGTATCCCAGGCTGCATTTTCCCACTTCAGAATTAGAAGAAAGTGAATTATTCTGTCCTCGATTCACAACAAACCACTAAAAGTTAACCTTAAAAAGCAGAATGGAAATTGGAAATACTGTGGTTAGAAGCATCCTCCACAACTCAGAATGAGCCAAGGCTTTTGAATGAGTGTGTCTGTGGCCAGTAACACTTGACCACAACAGTCCTACTGAAGTGTCCTATATGGATAACAGAGGAGACCTTCCTATTGAACCATCTCACACATTAAGGCTTGCATTTCAGCCTAGTGTCCAAGGAAAGTCCACAGCTCTCTGCCAAAGGGACAAAATACATCTTCCCTGTTCATGATGTCTATTTGTCTACACTATGTAAATGCAGGACACACCTCAGCATAGTCACCAGCAGGCTGAGGACCATCAGAGCTGACAACATGACTGTTACAAACAGACTGATGTGTGTCCTGACTCCCTAAAACCTGTAGCTAGCTCCTTACCCCATGACTTTAACGAGGATGTGGCTAAAAGGTTCCTTGAATTATTGCTATTTCCTAAAAATGCTTTTCTAAAGGAAACCATGAGAAATCAGCCAACTGATGTGTTTCTGTGTACAGGTACCACTGCCCTCTGCTGGGTAGAGCAGCTGTCATATCCTCACATGTTATTTTCATGTGTTCAGAGTGACCTAATCACATGCAAGGCTGGATCAGTGGAGGGCAAACTGTCCTGCCTCGTGACCCATGTTCGTGAGAGGCACTGGAATCTTTTCAGAGCATAATACGTCACATGAAAGGAAGAAGGGTTAATCCAACCCAGGTACTCCTGAGGCAGTATTTCCAAAGCCAAAGCCACCTCCTGGAGTATGATGTACTCGACCTGCTTTTACTATACCTGCAGATTTAGGGCGTCCATCTGAGATATTCAGTGTTGCCTCCAAAGGGCTGCAAAAGCAAGTGCTAGAATGGCAACTGGATAAACACTCACTGAAGACAGAGTTAGATGAATTGGAAAGCGATCCAGAAGCTCCATCACTCAGCTCATAAAACCCTATAAAAATAAGAGTTTGGATTTATATTAGTTATGTCTACACAAAGTTACCATTTGTGTCCCTAGAAAGTCAGTCAAGCTCGTGTTTGTGTTGGCTTACTCTACTGCAATCCGTTACGGGATTTCATTCAGTCACCCCACAAACAGTCCACAATTTAGCAAAACCCTTATTGCCATGAAGGATTCTGTTTAAAAGTAAAGTACTTATAAGTAAAACAGCAGAACTTACCTTGGCATATAGAAATTTTGAACTTTTCTTAACCTTTACAGGCCTTGGGGGCTTAACCTTTACAGGGATTCCCATATTTTAGCAAGAAGGATCCAGGTTTTGTCTGACAGCCCACTCTGTATTATACCCCTAAGACAGACTCTCCAGCTATTACCTGACTACAGAAGTGTTGGGCCCAATGCTATACATTATTTTCCTCAGATTTTTAGAGATAAACATAATAGTTGTGGATCACAGGAAATAAGAAAAATGGCAAATAATGTGCAGACACATAAAATTTAATTTCCTGGCAAACTGGGACTACTCAAGAAAAATACAACATACCACAACCAAAACTTGAATTGTAGGAATAATTTAGGAATAAGGAATGCTGGGCATTCCTACAGAATGGGGATGCATCCTAGAAAACAATAATCCTGGAAAGGGCTTAGTCAGCGTGGAAAAGCAGCTCAATCAAGCTTAATGATATGGCAAAAAAAGCTAATGAGATTGTTGGATGTACAAAGAAACTAATGAATAGCAGCAGGGAAATGACTTCAGCAGTTTATATGGCACTGGTAAGAAAGGCATTGGAATGGTGAGCCTAGTCCTTGAATCCAGCATGCTTAAAACAAAGCTAAAAAATTGGAAAGAGGCCACCAAGCTATTTAGGAGCTTGGAAAAATGCCCTGAAATGGATGACTTCATGAACTTGACCTGTTTAGCTCATCAAAAAAAAAGCCAGGAATTAGACTGTATAGCACCTCCAAGAGGAGAAAAAGCTGGGTACTAAGAAAAGCCTTTCTTCATGGGAGAAAAGGATACAGAAAAGTCAGGGCTGGAACAAGTCAAACTCAGATTAGAAATCAGCAATGGCTTTAACAATTGCAAGCTGGTGGATTCTCCACTTTTTAGCATCTTCAGACCAAGTCTGGATGCCTCCAGGAAAGGCTCCTCATAGATAAATACCACTCACTGGCTTCAACACAGTTAGAATGAGATGAAATTCAACATATGGGGGATGGAATTGTTTGATTCCATGTTCCTTTCTGGCTGTAAGATCACTTTTAATATGCTCCTCCTGCTCATGGTGCTTCCTTTCAGCATTTTTCCTGCATCTTCCTTCCTAATATGCAGTACAATTAGAACTTTTTCAACTAATTTGAGGGTGGCCTTGAAAAAAAAAAAATTCCCCAAACACTAAAAAGCTAATTAAGCTTGAAATGCTCCTCTGAATATGCTGCCTACAAACAGCAGCCTTTGCAGTGGGAGGTGAACTTTGCTAGTAGGCATTAATTATCAGAGTGTGAACATGTTGCAGACATTCACCATAGTAGTACTGAAAACTACAGCACTAAAAGCTACAGCCAGTTTAATTCCAGGTCCCAGGGGAGGTTCCATTTTGCTGGACATTGCCCTTACCTGAACTTGGACGACTGTCTGTCTCAAGGTGTTCATCTGTTGTTTTTTCCACGTCCAGGCGGAGATCACTGATTTGCTTATCCAGCTCTTGTAACTGATTTAATAAGCCAGCATCTCTCCTCCTCAGGCAGTTCTGGAAAAAAAAGAGAGCAAAAAACATCATCTCCTTCAGTGGGGCAGATATGAAGGGGCTCCAAACACAATCAGCCTTCTCCATCTAAGCATTGTGGAAATACCTTCTCTCCATTCTTTTATAAAACTGAACAAAGCCCTGAAATTCTAGATAAACACTCTGGATAAATACTTAAGTGAAGAATTATGCAGGGACTTCATTCCAGCCTTTTCCAGCCAGTTCTACATAAGGAACATGCTCCACAATTGAGGAAGACCAACACACTATGCTGACCACAGCTGGAAGAACAAAGCTGTATTGTATGGCACAGTCCAACCAGACCTGTGCCCATGAAACAGGCTACGCTGGGGCAAGGACAGCTGTGCCAGCCTAACAGGGACTGATCACCACCACAGTGATGTTAGTCAAAGATCACATCTGTTCACACAATGGGACAAAACAGCTCTGCCAACAAGTGCCTGTAGTGTGGGAACCGCCTTGTTCTGCTGCACACGATGAGCTTATAGTCTCCCATACAGACAGCAAGATTCCCAGGGCTGGGATCACAGCCCTTTTATTAGTTTTGCAGTGCAGCAGGAAGGAAAAGTAATTCTTCCTCTTCTCCCATTATGATTGTATAAAATTGCTGTGAGATGAAATTTAAGGCTATTTATGAAGGTAATTTGATGGCATAAAATAAGCAATATGAAATGATTTTGCAAGGCACTCATTAACCCACGGTCAACGCAATCAGTTTCCCCATGTGTATTATAATGTTGCTTATCCATCATCTGTTCAGCTTCATACCCTTTAATTGCTCTGGCTTTGGGGGAAGTGCAGGAGGCAGGAGGAAGGTTCAACTATGTTTGTTTCTTTAAGTGCATCACTTGATTGGCACCCAGGGGTGCTCTGATATGCTCATTGCAAAGAGTTCTGATGCTCACAGCTGGACTAGCTCTAAACCCATTAAATCCAGGACAACCTTTCCCCTGGGATGGGCCACTCATAGAATCACAGAATCCTAGAAAGCTTTGGGTTAGAAGAGACCTTAAAGATCACCTTCTTCCAATCCCCCTGCCATGGGCAGGGACACCTTCCACTAGGTTGCCCCAAACCCCATCCAACCTGTCCTTGGGCAAAGGGAGAGCAAATGCTAACAGCATTAGTAAGGTTGGTTGAAGATGTGCTGGCATTTAAGACCATCCTTGGAGAACCAAAGGGGCGATCCCAGGTCTTCTCCCACATTTCTGCGGGAGCTGGGGCTGGCTGGCAGCCAGGCTGGTAGAGGTGATGGGTTCAAGGGGTGACTCGCTGCGCCATCAACTGCCACCAGCGCCCCCTCCCCCAGCCAGCACCGCATCTGGTTCCAATCTGCAATGTCAAGTGCACAAATTAAAGTGCTACCACAAATCCCCGGGCTTTTTTTTGGTGGTTTGGGGGTTTTTTTGAGTAATGATTCCCTGGTCCTTCACTACAGCTCTCAGCCAGCAGCCAGCCCCTTCTCAGCAGAAAAATCATTTATTTTTGTCTTTTAAAGAAGGAAATGATCCTAATTTTGCTAAACCGAAAGGCTATAAGAAAAACAAATGGGGAAAAAAGGGGGGGTGGGGAAAAGAAGAAATCAGGGGAATAAACCACGCGATCCAGCTTCTCCCCCGGTGAAAGCAAACGCTGAGCCGCGCACAAAGAGCGCCAGGCACAGCTGTACGCTATTTTCATTGAAAAATGATCTGCCTCTTCATGCCGCCCTCCGTCTCTTCCCACTCCAGCTCCGGAGCGCGTCCTTCAACAAAAGCATCCCTTCTTCACGCGTCCCACTCCGCCGGCGCCCGAGCTCCCTGCCGCGGCTCGGCGC
>NW_008674496.1:0-329 GCF_000695815.1 Acanthisitta chloris
TTCCTTTCATGAGGAAGTTGTATACATCAATGAGGTCACCCCTCGGTCTCCTCCAGGCTGAACAGACCAAGTGACCTCAGATGTTCCTTGTATGGCTTCCCCTCAAGGCCCTTGACCATCTTCATTGCCTCCTTTGGACACTCTTAATATATAATAACTTAATAGCTTTGTTATATTGTGGTGCACAAAACTGCACACAATATTCAAAGTGAGGCCACACCAGCACAGAGTAGAGAGGGACAATCATCTCCCTCAGCCGGCTGGCAATGCCTTGCCTGATGCACCCCAGGACACGGTTGGCCCTCCTGGCTGCCCGGGCCCACTGTTGG
>NW_008674496.1:504-2658 GCF_000695815.1 Acanthisitta chloris
CCTCAGATGTGCCTTGTATGGCTTCCCCTCAAGGCCCTTGACCATCTTCATTGCCTCCTTTGGACACTCTTAATATATAATAACTTAATAGCTTTGTTATATTGTGGTGCACAAAACTGCACACAATATTCAAAGTGAGGCCACACCAGCACAGAGTAGAGAGGGACAATCATCTCCCTCAGCCGGCTGGCAATGCCTTGCCTGATGCACCCCAGGACACGGTTGGCCCTCCTGGCTGCCAGGGCACACTGTTGACTCATATTCAATTTGCCGTTGACAAGGACCCCCAGGTCCCTTTCCGTGGCATTACTTTCCAACATCTCATTCCCCAGTGTGTACATACATCTAGGGTCGTCCCATCCCAGAATCCAGCACTTCCACTTGTTAAACTTCATATGGTTGATGATTGCCCAGCTCTCTAATTTGTCTAGGTCTCTCTGGAAGGCCTCTCTGCCTTCAAGGGAGTCAACAGCTCCTCCAAATTTTGCACCATCTGCAAATTTACATAATAGTCCCTCAAGTCCTGTGTCCAAGTCATTTCTGAAGATGTTGAAAAGCACTGGCCCTAAGATGGAGCCCTGCCCCACTAGTGACCAGTCCCCAGCCTGATGTAATCCCATTCACCATAACCATTTGAGCCAGTCGCTCACCCATTGCATAGTGCGTTTGTCCAGTTTTATGCTGGACATATTGTCCAGAAGGATCTTGTGAGAGACGGTATCCAAAGCTTTATTGAAATCTAAAAGATTGCATCAACTGGCTTCCCTTGATCAACTAGGTGGCTTAACTTGGCATATAAGTTAATAAGGTTAGACAAGCAGGACTTTCCCTTTATGAACCCATGCTGGCTGTGTCCAATGACTGTGTTATACTTCAGGTGTTTTTCAATACTTCCCAGGATAATCTTTTCCATAGTCTTACCAGGTACAGAAGTGAGGCCAACAGGCCTGCAGTTAGCACGGTCATTCTTCCTGCCCTTTTTGAAAATCAGGAAAACATTAGCCAATTTTGAGTCAAGTGGGACTTCTCAAACCCCCCTGCCATGGGCATGGAGACCTCCCAATAGACCAGGTTGCTCAAGGCCCTATCTGACCTGGCTTTGAACACTGCCAGAGTTGGGGCATCCACAACCTCTCTGGGCAACCTGTTCCAGTGTTTTGCCACCCTCACAATTGTGGCAATACAGCTAGAGAGCAGGAGTGAGAGCACTGCAGAACTCATGTCAGAAGTGAACGCGCTAACATTGCTAGGCCGCAAACTGTGGCAGGCCATTTGAGATATCACCACCAAGTAGACCGCACAGGAGAAAAGCATGTTCGGTATGCACCTGTACTGGTTGGTGCTCGCTCCTAGTTTTGCAATGTTATTAAGAAACATAGATATAGTTGTTATAGTAATCCCTGCTTATATAAGATGTTATTTTTAGTAACTGCAAAAAAGGTATAAATGCTCAAACTTTGCATCAATAAACCGTCTTATTGCATCCAAGCAATCTGCCCCGTCTCTTCCTTCGCCGACCACCACTTGACAAAAATTCTTCCTAATATCTCATCTAAATTTCCCATCTTTCAATTTATACCCACCACTCCTTGTCCTATCACTACAGTTCCTAATGAAGAGTCATTCTCCAGCTTCCCTGTAGGCCCCCTCCAGATACCAGAAGGTTGCTATGAGGTCCCCACACAACCTTCCCTTCTCCAGGCTGAACAGCCCAAATTTTCTCAGCCTATCTTCATAGAGGAGGTGCTCCTGTGCTCTTATCAACTTTGTGGCCCTCCTCTGGACTTGCTCCAAAAGTTCCATGTCCTTCTTATGTTGGCAACACCAGAACTGTATGCAATACTCCAGGTGGGGTCTCACAAGAGCAGAGGGGGAGAATCACCTCCTTTGCCCTGCTGGCAACCCCAGGACATGGTTGGCTTTCTGGGCTGCAAGCACACACTGCCAGTTCATGCTGAGTTTTTCATCAACCATCACCCCCAAGTCTTTCTCTCCAGGGTTGCTCTCAATCAGTTCTTCCCCCAACCTGTAGGTATGCCTGGGTATGCAGTGAGCCAGGTGTAGGACAATGCACTGCACTTTTTTGAACTTCATGAGCTTTGAATCAGCCCACCTCTTAAGCCAGTTAAGGTCCCTATGGATGGCATCCCTTCC
>NW_008674497.1:0-703 GCF_000695815.1 Acanthisitta chloris
TCTTTTTGCTGATTTTGTTGCTTTGTGCTTTCTGTGTGTGTGATTCATTTCTTTGTGTTTATCTCCATTTGTCTACCTGACTGTGCTTTCTGCTGCCCCAGTTTCTGTAAGACTGATTTTCCTGAAAAGCTTTCTGCAAAATATATTGTTAAATACTTCTTTCTCCCTGATTATCCCTAAGATATTCTTTCTTTGTTCATGCCATTCCCATCAATTTTCCTCCTTTTATTTTTGCTTATTTGGGACTCTTAAAATTATTGAAATTCTAGTTTTATAATCTTATTTCTGGATTTGAACATAAGCATTGGAACTATTTGTTGCTTGTGAGATTAGATTATCTCTCCACAGAGCCAAAGCAATAACCCTTTTCCTTTGTTGTGTGGCATAATAGGTGGTAGATACATGTCACAATATTCTATCTGGGAAGCATTTAATCTGTTCCAAGTCTTTATGAACTTCAAATAGTGAAAGAAATAGGTATGTTGGATATATGTTAAATTTACTCTGGTCTCCTTTTTAGGGGTTGTTATTAAACAGAGGTATCCTCAAAGGATGGGAATGGAAGGACAAGAAGAACTGGAGATTGCATTTAGCTTTTGTGTTGGTATATGTACTTATTTTCTAGATTTTTATGTATGTATTTACGATTACTACAAATATGGATAGAATATCTGAGTGAGGTTGTGCTGGTTTGGGCTGAAGT
>NW_008674498.1:0-10194 GCF_000695815.1 Acanthisitta chloris
TCCGAGGCTCCCGCGGCGCCTCGGCACAGCTCTGCGGCCGCCTGCAAGGAGCTTTGAAGGGTACGGAGTGCGCAGCTCTGTGCTGCTGACAAAGGACAGGGGATGTGGTTCTTCAGCTTCTCCTCCCACTGCTTTCCCATCCTTCCATTAAGTGCGGGTTTGATGGATTCCGCGGCGAGCCGGACGGGAGCACGCTGCCTTCCCCGAGGCAGAGCGCCGCAACGGACAGTTTGCCGTTTTTAGACCCAAACCAGGCTCTGAGCTAGGCTGTGTTCAGGTGCAGCATTGCCACCGATGAGCCTGGAGAACTGAAGGCAGAGTAACAATTGCGATTTAAAAGGCAGTTTAATGCTGTAAGGAAAAATATACTGAGGAAACTGTTGCTTGCTTGCACTGCAGGAGACACTGTTGTTGAGAAAGAAGCATGAAAGGTGCTGTGTTGATCCGGGGAAGGAGAGGGGCACTGGGGGTCAGGCAGGTGGACTCAGTCCCTTCGGGGGCTCTGCGGTGCCCGTGCACCTCCCGGGGCAGATTGGCTCTGCAGGATCCTCTCGGTGCTGGTTTCAAACTCTGTCTAATTCAGCTAAACGTGCCTCTGAGATTTGTGTATAGTAGAGAGAAATTCTCCAGAAGAAGAGCCTCTCAGTCCTGAGGGTAAACTTTCAACCAGAAATAGCATCTGCTGTTGGTGGATTGAGAGGGACTGGATATTTTTAAATGTATTTGTCTGAGCTCCTGTTGGAGAACTCAGATCCTGTCGACCGTGGGGGTTTGTGACGGCTGCGGTTCCTGGGGCAGCTCCCTCCTCTGAGCCTCCTGTCAGCATTTTGGGGCAACCTGAGTCATTTCTCTGTGGAATTTGCAGTGTCCTGGGATGTGGTGGTGACAGAGCTGTCCCCTCACAGTGCCCGGGAGAGCAGCCCCGTCCTTCTCTCCATCTGCTCTCACCTTAACGAGCCGATGTCTTCATTAGCCACCCTGCTGGTAATCTGCTACTGATGAAGATTAATAGGGAAAATATTTTCTAAACACTTCTGCCTGCATTTTCATTAATCTGTGCTCGGAAAATTAATCTTGTGGGGCGACCTGCAAAAGGTGTTAATTGCTGTTTCGGAGGAGGATTTATCAGAAGGGTGAGGAGGTACCGCAGCCGCTGCGCAGTGGTCGCGGCGGTTCCAGGGGCACCGTCCCTGTCCTTCAGACCCCCGAGCTTAATGCAAACAGAACCACTTCCTCTCCGAAGCTCTTTGGGACAAAGTGCAGCCTTGGCTCTGGGAGGCCGAGTTCCTGCCCCTTCAGGTTCAGTGTGGGGTTAGAGAAGAAAGAACAGATAATATTTGAACTAATGTCCACCCTTAATACTGTGTCATTATTTCTGAATACTGCTCAGATGGGGATTTTTGTGTTGGTTTTTTACAGTTACCAATTACGAAATTTGGCATGAAAATGAAGCTGTGTGTTATGTGAGTGGCTCTGGTGTGATGATGATTTATTGTCCACTTTTCCTTATGAAAGCCACTCGGTAAATTCCTTGTGATTTGTAAACCTACAGGCTACATATTGGGTAGAAATGATGGATTGTACGGCCAAGGGAGCAGATTTCTGCTGCCTGTGGGACTCATTTCTAATGACAGTTTTGTGGTGTCAGTGGGAGGCTTGGGAAGTAAGCAGCCTGGAATTTTCTGGTTTATTCTGCTTTCCCTTGAATCTTGAACTTGGTTTCAGTGACTGAGAAAATCTTGCTTTTCAATTTTGTGCTGTAGCACCTTAAGTAAGACTCAGTGCACTGTGAGACTCGGGGAAGCATTTTCTCTTGGCAGTGAACAAGCCTTTCTGTCTGTGCCTTTCTCCCAAATGCTGAGAAACTTCCTTTTAGAAAAATGAAACGCTTTAAATTGACGCGTGTCACAGTGAATCTTCCTGTGGTCTGTCTGACACTGGGAACCCCTGGACATTGCGAGTTCCGTGTGAGAGCACTGAGCTGGTTTTGAGCTGGATTCAGCCAGTGAACACTTCAGGAAGTGTCCGTGTACGAGTCTGGGTTTTGGAAGAAGGGACCGCTCTCAAGAGATGGCATTTCACCATCATTTCAGTCTTGAAAACAGCTGAAATAGTCATTTCATGTCCAGGGAACATTGCAGCTCATACTCAGCACTGCTCCCCAGCAGTTCTGTTTCCTGGCCAGCTCTGTCCATCTCTGCAGAAGGACAGAGGATTTCTGGATCGCTGCTGTCCGCAGGAGCAGGGACGGGGTCGGAGCCTTGGCTCCACACCCCAGTCATGCTGCTGCTGCTCTGAGGGAAAACTGTCTTTTCTGTTGATATCAGCAAAGCTGTACTTTGTAGTCACCGTCAGGGAAAGAATTGGGCTCTGCCATTGCCAGTAAAACGCTCGGAGACCAGGGGCACGGAAAGAACAGACCTAGCAGCGCCGAGCGTGGAAGTCTCTTTTATGAGTCTCATGGTCTTTTCCAATCACTGTCAGCCTGGAAGAAATGTTGTGAGTGCTCTAATTGGCTGTGATGGGGAAGACAGAAGATTCCCTCTGCATGAGAAGAGGTGATGTACTGAAAGTGGTTCAGCGTTCTGTTTTGTCAAATATCTCATCAGTGCTGTCTTGCTTTTATTGAGAAAATAAGCAGAAAGCACTTTAGAAACAAAATTGTCGAACCTGTCGGCTAATCACTTGACTTTCATTTGCCAGTGCCCTGTGGCTGCTGGGTCCCCTTCCCTGTGCATGAGCAGCAGCTGTGGGTGGGGGGACCCTGCAGCTGGGGCAGAGAGGGGAGGATGTGCTGGAGCTGGGCAGTGGGGGGCAGTCTGGGGAGGATGTGCTGGAGCTGGGCAGTGCTCTGCTGCCACCCCTGCCCTCCATGCAGTGAGGCCTGGGTGGCCTCCAGTGATGCAGAAGGTGTGGGGCACTTCGCAGCCCTCATGGCCTGCTAAAAACCTGTGAGTCGACTGATGACCTTTCTGAGCGTTTACTGCTTCTTAGTTACTGAGACAAAAGGTTGGGAGGGGTGTGTAGGGTCCCATCTGTGTGAGCAGAGTTTCTGAGTTTCATTTGTGTGAAGCCTTGCATCTCGTTGATCAGCAAAGCACAGGGAAGGTATTTGCCTTTGTGTTTAGAGTTGTATTTTCCTTCCTCAGCAGTCCAAGTGTCATAACAGTTAAATAGCCCTGAAGGGCTCATCAGAAGTCGAAATCCCAGCAATAATGTCACCTCAGGTAGGCACTAGGAAGGGCTCTGAGGTTCCACTGCTGTTCTAACAGAGGCTACTCCAGTCTTGTGTATCTCACCATTGTAGACCTTTTCCAGTGTTCATCATCTGTCACAAAAATGAGCTTTCCCTTCTCCGATAAAAAGATTAATACAAGTAAAATGTCGACCTCTACTCTGCTTATTGAATATCAGAAACACTCAGCTGTTTGCTGGTGGTGAACTTGAGTAAATTTTGGCACACTCATCTTCAGAAATTAGTGCTTTGCTGTTTGGGTTTCTGGGACAGGAATTAAATATTTATAAGTTCGTTGCAAGCAATATAAACTTAGTATTTCTACAACAGCTTGTCCAGAAAGACATTCTTAAATGCCTGCTTACTGTAGCTCCTGCCATTGCTTGTGAGCAATAGTGAGGCCCTAAGGACTTTGAATTGGAATGGAAAGATTTAGTTCTGGCATACGTAATAGTTTGGTTTAGGTTGTGTAAATGCTTTTTAATTAAGGGATTCGCTGGAAGGAGGTTTGAAGGTCAGGTCCTTCTGAGTCTTCTATGCACTTGGATTCAGTTTTCAGAATTCAGGAGCTGCTGAAGACCTTAAATGACTTCCTGCAATGGGAAGGGAATATCAGCTTCCACAGGAAGCTCCGTGGCTGCCTGGAGCCAGCGTGGGGGGACGATGCCTGATGGTCACTGAGTCACTGGCTGCAGTGTCTGCTGATCTTCGCTGTGAGCAGGCGGAGTGAAGCGAGCAGGACCCAAACCCTAGCATGTCCCTCTGCAGTGTGGGATGTCTGCAGAGAGCTCCAGGGCTGATTTTGCCCAAGGGACTCTGCCAGAAAAGATTCCAGCTAAGGCTTCTCATCCATTCCAGCACAAAATTAATCCAAGATAAAACTCTGTGTATAATGATTAGCTCCTCAACGTCTCTTGGATATTTATATATTTCCTATAAGTTGCATTTGTTAGACTTGCCCTCATTTGCCCGGGTCGGACAGTGGACGCGTCAGACCCGTGTCCCTCGCACCATCACACCCGACTGCACCCGCAGCATCGCTCCAGATGTGCCTTGTTTCTGTCGTGTGACTGCAGAAACACCCTCTCAGCCTGCCCTTCCCCGGGGCACTGTCAGACTTTGTCTCGTTCCCCCTAGCTGTGATAGTCTTTTTTTATTCCCCAAAAAGAGAATCAGGCAGATAATAACAAGGTGCTGTTCTTACCATAGTATTTGCTACCTCAGTCAAGTCTTCACTGAGACTAGTTCAGTATTCCTTTTTGTGTGTGCAAAGCTGCTTCAGATATAAATGTATTTCGTCCTCTACCTATCTTCATTAGTGTCCTCCTGGTCCATTCGGTCTCAGCCCTGCAACAGCTGAGACAACCAGCACAGGCATTAATGGTTAGTACTGCTTTGTATCTGATTTTCTGTTGATGTTGTAGGAGACATGATTAAAGCCTTCTAGTAAAGTTACAGCTAAATCCTGTCATAGCCCAGCCCATTATTTTTTTGTTCTGCTATTAGGATTTTAGGCATTTCTTTGACATATTTTTATTGCCAGATTAGGAGGAAAACACTTGACTTGTTTGCAGTGTTCTCATTATATTGTCTTTATAACATTTCTAAAAGAGAATAAATATAAAATACTTCTGTTTATTGTGTCATATTTCAGTCTGACATTAATATGCTCTGCGATTTTCCAGCTCACAGTTCTTCTCACCTTGTGGTGACAGTCAGGAAACCCTGGCACAGGGAAGTGTGCAGTGGCCCAGGCTGTGGGGGCTGCGCTGGGTGGTGTACATGGAGCGGGTGATGCCTGTCCTGTAGGTCAGTTGTATCCCACTGGAGAACCACCCAGGCAGTGTTGGTTTAGAGCACCGACCCGTGGAGTCGGAGCAGCCTCTGTACCACTTTTCCTCTTACTATTTCCCCACTCACATCAGGGCCATTGGGGTGCTCTTCCCTCACCCTGGCTTTTGTGTGGATCTTGTGTCACCCAGATATGCTCTCAGTAATCCCTTGCAGGCTTGGGCTGTTCCGTATTTACAGGTGTCGTTAAACTGTCCGCAAAGCTCGAGCTGCCCTGTTTGTACCCAGGTCAAAATAGGACACCTGTCTTTGAGTCCCTTTGATGTTAGGTGGTGGAGGACTCATGGGGAGCAGGGTGCTGCAGGATGCCCAGCTGGGTTATCCTGGTCATCACCCGGGAGGGGTTTTATGGTTGGTGGGGTTGGAGTTCAGTTCCAGCGACGTGGGGAGCAGGAAATGAGGGGGTAGTGAGGAGCCTTCTGTGTCAGATTAGGAGGTGGGTTGAAAAGGATATTTTGTGACTGATTGACCATGACTGTTGGCCCTAAGGAAACTTTCAGCTCTTGGAAAGCTCATAATCCCGTCAAGGATCCAGTGCATGCTCCCTGCTTGAGCTGTTCCCGAGGGAAAGCGATGACATTTTCCTCCTACATCTCACAACTTTGCCCCTATCCAGGCAGCATCCCTCCAGTACACTTCTCACCCAGGCCAGGGTGATTAAGCACTTAAATTGATTAATCAAATTTCTTGTGATGAGAACTACTGTCATTCATTAATCTGAATGGGATTATAAATAAGAGCTGGCAGAGAGGGGAGACAAACATGTTGACAGATAGACCTGCTGCTTTGAATACAAATCACATTGCTGCGTCTGGAGGGTCTGAGCTCCTGGCAGCCTCGGGATAGAGCTTCCCTAAAGGTAAAATTAGACTGAGATTAAAGTATCCCCATATTAATAAAGAAATATGCATTTCTGAAGAGGCAGGCGCTGCAGTGAGGGTGTGGGGCTGCATGCTAATGATCCTGCAGCGGGACGGGCAGGGGGTGTTGCTGCCCGCGGAGGCATCGCTCCCCTGCGCTCGGGTTTCTGTCACTAAGCCAGTGTCGTTAGAGGATTCATTTCGAACGGCGAGAAAGTTAAAACCTTGCAATCCTTGCAGTGACTTCAGAGCTCCACAGAGGGAAAACAGGGTTTGGAAAAGAACCCATTAAACATTTAAATATTTCATTAAATATTTAACATTTCAAAAATTGCTTTCTAACGAGTCCCGCGGTAAGCAGAACACTGTTTGGTAACAAAAGCCACCAGAAGTGGCAAGTCCTGCGGCACACAGGTTGTGTCACCTCTCTTCCCTTGACCAGCCCTCAGATGAGAGCCCTGGGCTCAGTCCAGGACTGGTACCCGAGTGTGGCTGTCAGTGGGTTGAGGGCATATGGAGGGTTGGCGACGCGTCGGGAAAGGAGCGGGATCAAACGCGAACTCCCTGCAGCAGGCAGAGTGCTGCCCCACGGGCAGTGTCCGCGCGGCGCTGCCCCCACGCAGCCCGCAGGGAAGGCTCAGGGTCTTCAGGGGTCTGCAACCACCTAGAAATGTGCAAATGTTTTGGGGATCTGCTGTCAGCACCAGGGGCTCCTTGCCCAACCTGGCAAACCGTAGGCGATCGCTTCATTTTTGTTGACATGGATAAAGGCAAACGTTGCCAGCAGTGCAGCTCAGCCCAGGCTGAGATCTGAGCACGTGGTTCTGCGCTTTGCTGAATCAAAGTTACTATTTGTGAACGTCAGGAAAATCCAAACCTGTCTCATATCTGTGTTTCGCTAAGATGAGGAATGAGAAAACACATCTAGCAGCGTTTTAGTCGAAGATTTGCTGCAGTAATGGGAATTTTTCATTATGACATTTTTACAGCCTGCTGGTCCCGGGGATTCCCCAGGGTTCAGGCGCAGTTACACCTCCCTGTTTAAAAGCTGAACTGGGGCTGGTCTGCAGGGGCAAACATTGGGGTCTGTCTCTTGTCACATCCCCATCAGCTCAGTGTCCCTGTGCCTTGCTGTGCCCTGCGAGAGCTGTGCCAGACCTGCTCCTGCTCTGGCCCGGCCGAGCCCTCCGCGGCCGCGTCTCCTGCGGGGGAGGACAGGGAAGATCGATGACAGGTGACTCCCCGTGCATGGTGCTGGCATCGAGTCAGGGGGTTACAGCAGCACAGTGGCTTTTCTCGCTGAATCCTGATGAAGGGAGCGGGCGGGAGCTCCCCGCGGCCGACAGGGGTGAACCTCATCTGGTGTGTAAATGAATTTGGAGCGTGTCTGTGGCTTTAGCATCCCTGTCCTGAAGGAAGGACTGTCTGCCGCAAGGTAACCCGGTCTCAGAAGGTGGTCACTCCAGGTCTGTTGGCAAAGAGAGGTGACACACAATATTGGAGTGCCTTCCCCAGTGGCTGCTAATTGGTGGCCAAGAGGCAGCTCCCGGTTTTCATCTGCCTCACTTTTCCAGCCCTCTGCCCTCCCAGAGGATCAGCAGAGAATTTTGGGGGTTCTGGTTGCAGACATAGATGGATAATTCTACATGTAAATCAGATATATCTCTACAAACAGCTGACAAATTCCTCTGATCATGATTTGTATGAAATCCAGAGGAATCGGGTTCAGGAAAAGAGGATGGTACCTCTGCTGGGATATGGAGAAGTTGGTAAAAACGGTAGGATAGCTGTGGTATCTACAGGAACAGGTAATGGAAATGTCTGTGATTGGCATCTCAGAGTTATGCTCTATGTCACGATAGGGACATATATATTCTGTAGATCACGGTAGGGACCAGAGAGTGGGGTTTGTCATTGCATTCTGACCGATGTCACTGGGACACAGGTGTCTGCACTGAAGGATGCCCATCTGAGAACTCAGAGTCTGATTTTCAATTTTCCCTTCCACGCCTGCACGTCTGTACCTGTGTGCGTGGCTGCACAGCTGCTGCTCCTGCCTCGCTCCTTCCCGGGGCAGTGGGTGGGCTCAGACACAGCTGCTGCTGCAGGAGATCCCTGCCCTGTCATTGCGACGATGAGAGGAGCGAAGCTGACGCGTCTCTTGGCTTCCCCGGGAGGTTTGGTCCGTGGCAGCAGTGCTGGCAGCGTGCTGCTCCCTGATGGAAATGGTCGGTGTAATTACAGAGGGAGATCCCAGCAGCACAGGGGTGTCACGGGGGGCGATGAGCTGCTGAGCTGAGCGCCAGGGCACGATGCGTCTGCCCCCGCAGCCCGCGCAGATCCTGCTCGCGGGGTCTGCAGCCTGACGGGGTGTTGGAAGCTGAAGCCTTACATCAGAAAATTACTCAAGTATATTTTAATAATTTACAGCCACAGGTCTTACGTGATTTGTTCTCTAAAGATTGATTTAGCTTCTTATTAAGGGAATTGGGAATTCAATGTGAAAATCTGAACGAAATCTAGGCAGTTTTTAGGGTTTTTTAAAATATCCACTCGTGTAACTCACCAGGGAGAAGAATTTCAAAGCCTGTCCAACCCTATCTTCAATTTTTGATTCTCCTGCTTTCCTATTTCCATTCCCAAGGTGTGCTTGTTAAGGAAGAACACCTCAGCATTATTGCACTATTTTTAAATAAGCCACGATCACTTTAAGGAGCTCAGGATAAAAAAAATCCACTAATACTTTGATTTTTAATTTCCCCTCCCTCCAGTTTTCAGAAGTTTGGTAGCACCAGATGTGCACTGCATACAAATGACAGGGCAGGCAGCTGTACTCTCCCCCGCTGTCCAGAGAAGGCTCTTTAATTGCCCCTGGTTTGTAAGAGGGTGAGCTGCAGCAGAGCTGGCAGAGCCAGGCTGTCCCGCAGCAGTGCGGGCACTGCCGAGGTGCTGTTTCTCCTCAGACAGCTTAGAAATGCCTTTTCTCTTCTTCTGGAGATTTTGTAAACTTAAAAGAGAATCACGAAAAAAAATGTTCTCCCCTGTCCAGCCCATTAATTCAGCCTGCTCAGGACAGAATTAACCTTGGCAAGCCTTGCAGAGGAGAGAGTCGTTCTAACCTTAAAAATCTGCTGATTAAAGCTGGTTTCAGGAATTCGATTTCACTTAATGCGTTGGCTGAGCGCCCAGCCTGGCATTAACATCTCCACAGACACACAAGCCTCCGCAGCTTTTACCTCCCCACTAAAAAATAAATAAAGAAATAAAAGAAAACCCAGCTAATGAAACCCCCTCTGCCTGCTTTGAGCAAGAACTCATTTTCGAGGCGTTCCTCCTGCCGCGGCTCCCCGTCCGCCCCGGCCGGGCCGGGAGGTGATTCCGCTCTCGCCGCTGGTGCAGGGGTCTCGAGCTGTCCAGGCACTGAGCCCTGTGGGGCCGAGGGGTCAGCAGGGCCAGTGCAGGAGAAACACCTCCCCATGGCCCCTGTGTGCTGAGCCATCCTGCTGCAGATTTCATGTCATCCACAGCACTTCACTCATTAACCTTGAAAATCCTCCAGAACAATGACACTCAGATTTCCTAGGTTTCTATTAATATCCTAAACTTTTTTAATGCCTTTTATCCAAAAATTAAAGTAGTTTTTATTGCTGCCATCACTCATTTTGCGCTTCGCACGCTGGTCTCCCAGGGTGTTTCTCCCCTGCAGTTTCTCCAGTGCTGTGGTGCCGCTCGGTGCCTGTGGGGACAGTCCCCACCGTCTCCCCAGGGCCAGGAGCTGGCCCAGCCTGTGGGTCTCCCTATCCAACTGCCCCAGTTAGAACATCCAGCCTCGAAACATTAGTCCAGAGTCAGATTCCCATGTCCACCGTGGGGAAAAAAAAATGTGTAAGAAACCTTCTGTATGTTCTGGATGCTTTGTGAGTTCCGTGAACCGTTAGGATGGTGTTAGCAGTTTGCTGAAGTGTTGAAAAGCAGTTGGGTGGAGGTGGGAAGCTTTTGTGTGATTCACTATGGAGAGCTCTAGAATTATCCAGCTCTGGAGGGCGAGGGCAGTGCCGCGTGCGAGCCGAGCGGAGCCAGAGCTGGGGCTTGTTGCTGGTCTTTATTTTAATCAGGGCGAAGCGTCGATTGACTCCACGGCCAAGTGGGGTGGGAGGCAAGCCAAGGGGTGCCGGAACGTATCGATCCGCGTCGCACAAGGTGCTCTGAGCGTCCCCGGCTGCTGTGAAGGCTCCTCCAGCAGCTCCC
>NW_008674498.1:10230-11011 GCF_000695815.1 Acanthisitta chloris
TGGGAGATGCTGCAGGTCCCAAGCTGCTTTCCGAGGTGGGGCAGCAGCTCTGAGTCAGCAGGACGGAGCTCGCAGACCTTTGCTGCGGCCGCGGCGCCTTTGGGAGTCACTGTCAAGGATTATCCACACCGACTGCGGCGCCTCTTCCCCGGGCTGAGGGGAAGGATTTAAATGTTAAGCTTTTCTTTGGATTATTTTCTGCAGTCTTGTTTCCCCCCTCTGTTTTTCCTCCCTGCATTTCTGCTTGTGGAATGTACCCTTGACACATTTAAAAACATTATTAATCTTTGTCATTTGTGTTTTAAAAATAACTCGGTGATAGCAACCAGCAGTCCCTAAATCCTGTGTAATTCAGGCCGAGCTTGCATGGGGTGGTCGAGGGGAGGGGCAGAGCCACAGCACACCCGGCGGCACAGCACCCTGCACTGGGCACCTCGGAAAACTGGAACTGGGGTTTGGGCTGCTCTGGGCTTGGGTTCCAAACTGGAGCTTTTAATATACCGAAAAATTTGAATTTTTTGCTGAAGAAATAATTCTGTGGCCTTGCTGATTTCAGTTAATCAGAGAAATGGAGCTCATGTAACACTAGAGAAAAAAGAGAGGAAAAGAAACTGTATATTTGGCATTTTGCTGTCTAAAATTTCTGCCCGCAATTATTTTCAGTTTGCAAACACAACATTTTCAGTTGAAGTACCCAGGCGATAAGCCGTGGCAGAAGGGACGTGGTGTTGCGTTTGTCGAAGAAGCGAAGCGCGTTGAAGATGGCGGTCGGGGCCGCGGG
>NW_008674499.1:0-6967 GCF_000695815.1 Acanthisitta chloris
AGTTACTTTAGGTACTGTTATACTACACGTTTCAAGTAAAAAAAATAACCCACAGAATGAGGCACTCAGTATGAATGTTTCAAGTAAAAAAATCACCCACAGAATGAGGCACTCAGTATGAAAAAACAACACAAACTGTTTGATTCTTCTCAGCTGTCACCTTTCTCCATTTTTCATACCTTTTCCTTTGCCCAAGCACCTACCACCCCAACTCCCAACTGCAGGAAAGGGAACTACTCCTGCAGAAGTTATTTTTCAGTTACTCCAACTCCAAAAAGTATGACTGTACCAGTCAAAGGGACCTCAACCCATGCTTTAAATTATTTATTCAGGTAGTTTTCCCATCCTATCCCAACTCCCAACTGCAGGAAAGGGAACTACTCCTGCAGAAGTTATTTTTCAGTTACTCCAACTCCAAAAATTATGACTGTACCAGTCAAAAGGACCTCAACCCATGCTTTAAACTATTTATTCAGGTAGTTTTCCCATCCTAAAGCCACTACAAGCAAGGCCTAAGGTATAATCCTTCTTGGACATCTACATAAGGTGGAAAACCATCAGTTTCTACAAAAGAACTCCCATTTAACACCAAATGAAGTTTCAAGCCCCTAAGGTCACGAAGAAAACTTTGAAGTATGCATATTCACACAGTACATCTTCCAGGACCTGGAGATGTACTGCACCAATGCTCTTCCAGGTACCCTTGGCTGTTGGAAAGGGCCAACAGAAAGTTTTAACCACTGGCAGCTTTCAGAACTCTGGAATGTTCCCCTGTTAAAGGGGCCCAGCAGTTCCTCAGTCTATAAACGGCCCATCCTGTCCTCACCACAGAAATGGCACAGGAGATGCACTCCAGAAATAAAGTAATGAAGAAGTCTAGTCTCAGCCCCATCATCAGCTACTGGCAGATCCAACGGAGTTTTGGGAAAGTAATAAAGAAGCTTTATTTTTAGACACAAAGCAAAACAACTCCATGACAGCAGTTCTACTACAGCTGCACAACTGCTGCTAATGGGAACACTGGTCATGATGGCAAAAGTAAAACTATGACAAACTATGAAGACAACCCATCCTATCTGCTATCTGCAAACAGGTCTGAGTGTCACAGAACTGTGTTTATCCAGGAAAAAAAGAGAGTTAGTTTCTAGGATCAAGCCACCAAATTTTCCTAATACTCACTCAGAAAGGTAAAGGCAAAGAGGAAGACAGGAGGAAGTAAAGGTTTCTAGATTTCAGTTTCATCTAAGGTAGAGAAAACTGCCCAGATCTACCTGCTCTGTTCTTACTCTATACCCACAGCACTCACCAATCTGCTCCTTTCTCTAACCAAACATCTTAAAAGCTTATTGAGACGCTTGTACATACAGATAAAGCAGAAGAGTAACAACATAAAGCACTCGCAGGAAGAGAAACCAAATCTTTGAACCCTGCAGCTGACTATCCTAAAAAAAAACTGTGTGGGTACTACAGCACTGCTGGAACAGGACAGTATTTTAAAGGTGATTTTAAAGTACACAAACTTTGTCATTTACAAGATGATTTTATCCTGTGTCAGCAATGACCTCTAAACACTTTACAAACTCTTACAATGCAAAAGCTAAGTTTCAGGGCATCATCTCAGTTATACCTTACTGCAGACTTTTCTGAGCACCTGTAACAGCAGAACACTGACTTCCTGCTTTAACAAACTCACCCATTTTCTCACCTCTTACCATATTACTGTATACAATACGTTTCACATTACTGAAGTATTCAGAAACAATGAACTTCATCCAATTTGCTTTCAGTCACAGTTTCAAAAGATGCTGCATCCTTAAAGCATTACTATTTAAAGAGAAACTCCTGTTCTCCACAAAATCATATCACAGTATTTCCATGTTTGGCTAGGAAGGTATAAATAAGGTTATTGGGGGACCTTCATTACCTGAATCTGCCCAACTGGACCACAAAGTTCCAAACACAGCTCCTGAAGAAAAGACTAAGCACAATGCTCCTTTTCCTCAAAGATGTCAGCAATGGAAACCATGCACAGATACACTCAATAAGTTCAGTTTCTTGGAGAAGCAATGCACCAAATCCCAGTAAGGTCACAACAACTATGGCCCATTGGCTCTCCAAACACCTCCAGCTGGGCCAGTTGAAGTTTGGTGCACAACTGCCTTGATGCAACACAAGTCATATATTTTAAAGACCATTGACTGAGCTTATTTTCCACATGCTCTTTGCAGGAAAACATTTCAAACCTTGAAAGGTTTCTAATTTTCAAGTCTCTGGTTAATACCACTTACTGACACGTCATATTCTGCTTTCCATACGTGTGACAACAACTGTATTTCAGAGAGCCAGAAACTAATTTAGGGTAGGGAAATAACTGCAAAACATGTGCTGCTTATTGGTCAAACCTTCCATCAGAATTTTCTATCTGCTTGTAATTCTTGGTACAAAAAGCTGTGTGTGCAATGCATGATCTCAAGCTGTTTGGAGCACTAAGCCTTACCAACTCTTCCTGGCTCACATCACTAACTTTTCAAAGCAAACTTGTGAATGCAAATCTGGTGCATGCAGTAGGTGCACAGCAGCTTCAGACTACCAAACTGCCTTCACAACTCTGGCCTATGATGCTGTCATCTGAAACACAATTTGAAAGGCAAAGACACATTCTCCTTTCACTATGAATGTGCACACTCTGCTCAAGAGCACAGCAGTTGCATGTGGCCGGACTGGCAGAGATGCTTAGCCCCTGCACCTGTGAGATGTTTGTAAGAGTTCAACATCCACCAGTTCTTACCTGTTCTGAAAGAAATGCTTTATGCAAAACATTTTCAAAGTCGGCTACTTTTGCAAAGTCCAGACAACAAGCTAAAGCAATTTAAAAGCCAAATAATCTGTTCCACTAAAAGAAGAAAATCCTTTCCAATATTAAGTCTCTTCTCATGCAAGAACTCAATTTCTATATATCCAGTCATATATATTTGCTTATTTTAAGTCATGCTGATTCTTTTGAAGCGATAAACATTTCTAAAAGTGTAAGACAGACAAGAAAAGTGCTTAAGAAAACCCCAAGTGCTTAGAACCTATATTGCTTTACTTTGACCTATTGAGAACTCCAGAGGAGCAATTTATGGTCCAAGTATGCCTAAGGACTGTCAATGCTGCTGCTAAGAGTAACAAGTTTCAGTGTGCTGTGGCAGTTTGTAAACATCAGCTACCTGAAAAAGGTTCCACTGGACTCAACAGTTGGATTTTTCCCCCATAATCAGGTTTATGACACAGTATTAACAAAATGTAGATATACATAGCAATAGACTGCAAATCTGAAAAATCCTGACACACTATGGCAATAAATAAAGTTCTTCTAGCCTATCAATTTACAAGCTTCAAATCAAGCACTGGGATTTCAAGGTCTGAGTTTCACTGCTATTTTTTTAGATTAGCAACATGTGTCATTCAAATTACTCATACAGAGAATAATCTTCTATGCAAAAAAAAAAAAAAAGAGGGATATTTATGCCAGTTAGAACTTGGATACACAGAATGTTTGACAGACTTCATCAAACTACATGGCACCATACCACAGAGAGTGTATTACACAAAAAGACAGTGAGTAGGAACACAGTGCAGCTCCTGATCTACTTTATGTGACAGGTGCATTGCTCTGAGGTTGGACAGGAGTTCCAAGAGATGTATTTTCACTAAGACCACTTGAAATAGACCATACATAACCACCACTGATTTCATTTGGTATTAGCAGCAAAATTTAATTAGTTGCTCTTTGTATGTTGCCCTGAAAACAGCAGAGAGTAAGAATACAGCTGTTGTATGTGTTATTAGGAAGACAGGAAGCTACGTGTAGGTTCACACAAGTATTTGCAGTTACAAATCAAAGTGGGTACAAGCAACAAACCTGGATCAAAACAACAGCAAATACATAACCTTAAATCTCCAAATACATCCTATGGAAGGAAGGACAGAACACTTCTCAGCTAATAAACGTTTCTCATTCTGCCTTTTCCTCACCCACTGAGGTCAGGACTAGATTCCTGGTCCAGAGATGCTCAGCACTAAGCATGAGACTAGCTACTACAAAAGCTGCAGCCCCAGACACAACAGGGTGAGGTAAGGACAGAGGAAGTCTGCCTTTTGTATCAGAACACCAGTGACTAAAAAGATGATCATAAGCTGCAAATCTCTGAGTTTTTAAGTCAGACTTTGAAGGCATTTAAAGCAAAAGGAGGTAGTTTTCTTGTGTTTTATCTGGTGCTTCTATTCATGAGTGTTCTGTGGTACTGGGGGCATGCAGGGACAGACAGGGAACTGAGCAGCACACGAAGGTTACGCGAACTACAGACAGAACAGCCTGAAAAGTCAAAATGCCTTAAGTGCAAATGAAACAGCAACATTTCCTTGGCTAATATTCCATTGTCACACTTTGTTTGCAGCTTCAGCTCCACTCACATTGGAACAATGATCCCAGGCAGAATTATTTTCAAATTACTACTGCTGAAAAGACTTCTTGGTCACCCAAAAAATCATAGGCTGAGTAGTGGAATGCTACTCTGCTACTACTCAACACCAGACGTTTCTCATTGTTACATGTAATGCCTTTTCCACAATTCACAATTAAACAGCAAGGAATCTTACTTGGATCCCTTCCTCCCTGCAAGAAACACACTTCCAAACTAAAACCCCTCAATCCTCTTCCTTACCTGGTGGTAACTGAAAGTTCTGAATGTTCGTCGGGTTCTGAGGCGGCTGAGGCAAACGAGGTGCTAAAACTGTAGGAGTCAAAGTTGCTCTGATTCCACTCGTAGTTGGTGTTGGAGTCCTTGGCAGACTTTGTGCCACCGTATTGGCAGTGCCTTTAGCCATTCCTGTGGGGGTGCCAGGAGCTGCAGGAGGTATCCCACCAGGATTGGGAGCAACATTGGAGAGCCCAGCTTGCATAGTTTGCCCAATAATCATGTTACCCCCTGTAGTACTGGGCTGGCCACCAGTAGCCAGCGTCTGCTGCTGGGACACTGCCTGCACTATAGTTTTAGGAGACTCAGATTTGATGACCTGTGTGGCAGGAGCTGCTGGCACAGTGGAACCAGACTGGCTGTTCACAAGTGATGTCTGGAGGGAAACTCCAGATCCCACAGTGGCTGTGGCAACAGGAGGAAAGCTAGCCACACTGATGGTGGAGTTGATCACAGTATTGCTCCCGTTCTGAGTGGCTGCTCCAGCTGCAGCCACCGTGGGTCCTGCTGTGTGGATCTGAGGCCTCACGAGCGTTACCGTGGGCGCTCCGGTCCCAACGCTCGCTGGGGGCTGCGAGGAGATAACTGTGGGCGAGGAGGAAGATGCAGAGGACACAGCAGTATTAAGGAAAGAAGTCTGGATGACAGTGTTGGAAGCTGATGGCAAAACAGCGTTAACAGCGTTTCCTTTCCCCACGGATCCAGGTCCATTGTTAACGAGAGGGGCGACAGCAGGTGCAGGAGTAGGGTTGGCCGTCACCGGAGTCCCAGAGAAAGCAGCACTTCCTGTGTGGTGAGAGTTCATCACCACATTACTCCCATTCAAAGTCTGCACCGTCGTGGTCCCAATCTTGCCATTCCTGGTGGACAAGGCAGTTGCCATGGTGCTGATAACCACCGATTTGCCCTGACTGAGGGTCCCTGGAGCAGCAGTGACTTCAGAGCCTCCTGCTGCTGCTGCTGCTGCAGTGGTGGTAATGGTGCTCGTTGTGGTGGCTCCATCCAGAGCTGAAGTCTGGGACCTGGTGTTATGGTTAATAACACCTCCCTGCACTCCTCCTGCTCCTGCAAAACAACAACAAGGTTAAACAGAGGGAATGAGCAAGAAGAGAAGCCCAGTCAAGACAGAATGTTCTCCCTCATCACCAGGTCTTCTCCAGCTCCCAAGCTGCCTGCCTGGAGCCAGGAAAATGGGACAGAGTACAAACTGAAGATGTCTTTGAAGACATTGTCCTGAAGCTTCCACTTTCCCACCAAAACCTGATGGATTCAGTATTAATCGTAACACTCCAGCTTCTGACACTACACTAAGACAGAACAGGGAAAACAGATTTAACATGAACCAAGGGAAGGGAGGAAGACAATCATCTTAGACCTCTTCCCCATTCTAAAGCCTGACATCCCATTTAGCAACAGGGCTGCAACTGCAAGGAAGGAAAAATGGCCATGGAAGACACATTAATAAGACATATTCCCTATACCCAGCACACATTACCCTCTAATCCCGTCATCTCCTGCAGAGTAAGTCAGTCAGATCAGGAGGCTCAACAACAGTGAAAGACAAAAAGTGAAAGAAAAACATCGGCCTGTGGCAAGATAAGAAGTACTGCAAGGGCTGGAGCAGGTTACTAGAAGACCCCTCCCCTTCATTACAGAATTGGTTCTTAGGGACCTCAAGTTCCCACAGCCAGAGGCAGTTAAAAATAAATAAATAAATAAAAAGCAAAGCTGGTTCTGAGAAGGGACAAGGTGATGTAGCTTCTTGTCCTGAATAATCCTCATGTCCCTTGATGAGGCCTGGTGTTAGCACAACTACAGCCACACACAGCCCAGGTCCTGGCCCTAAGGAAGAGACAGAAACGGGAAGAGAACAGTGACAGACAGACACTGAGATGCACATTGCAAGGGTCAAGGAGATCCTCCTCGAAGAGCTTCATTAATCCCAGCAGAGGGTCTGCAGGATCTTCTTACACTCCAGCAAGATGAAAGCAAAGGGGGGGGAAAAAAAAAAAAAGGTGAGGGGGGGGATTGCAGAGATATTCTGGGGAGACATTTCTCACCATCCCCCTGCCAGAACAGGGTCTCTGCAGAGTGGCAGGGCACACGGGGGGCAGCAGGACCACCGGGGTGGGCGCCGTGGCCTGGATTCCCCCCCGTGCCCGGAGCCAGCGTTGTGACAACCCCACCTTGAGGGCACCGCGGGAACCAGAGGCGCCGTGGGTGCCCCC
>NW_008674500.1:0-6022 GCF_000695815.1 Acanthisitta chloris
TCAATAACCATACCATGTAAGCCAAGTTATATATTTTTAAGATTCTGTAATCTGGAGAATCCTTCCTATGAGCTGCACAACAAAATATCATGTGGGGAGATGTGCAGCAAATGCAACTACAGTAGAAGCACACACCACTTTGCTCTGCTGCAGTTAGTTTTGTCCAACACTAATGAAGCTTTGTAGAACTCCTACAGAGCAGATAATTATTACATCCATTATGCAGAGGGGAGGAACTGAAGCATAAATAAGCAACTGAACTAATTTTAAAGTCTGCAGTTATGGCCTAAATGACCTCTTACTGAGTGGGAGTTTTAGGAATGACTTAATTAGAGGAGAACTAGGTCAAGGCCAAGTGCTTTTGAAAATCCCATGCTACCTTTTCTAATTCAAGGTTGAGCAGAGAACAAAAGTCAAAAGAAAGGCCCTTCTCTTAATCCTTTAATGTATTTATGCACATCATACTCATAAACAGTGAATCAGATTCCTCCTCCCCAGGTGCTCACATTCCCATTGGGAACAACATAGAGTAAAAAGGAGGAATATTGGTTAGTTCTACAGCTCTGGGGGTTAAAAAGAGTTAGCTAACTGGATGGATGTAATAGTAGACAGATTTTTTAAACTATTTCATAATTCAGTGTTTCATCTACAGTACACTGGTATCCAGAATACTCTTCACTCATTGCAAATAAAGGATTTTCCATGACCCCATTTTTATCAGGGCAACCTGTCAAACTACCTTCAAAAGAACATATTTTCATAGCATGATTAGAGAGTTTGCTTATTTCAAAATCCTGAAATGTCTTTTAGAAGATATAGGGAATTTTTCTTTCTATTCAATAGCATGAAATTTTTTTGTCAAAAGTGAAATAAAAGGTCTTCAAAGTGTCCTGGGTGAACTGGGAAATTTTATTTAATTCATTTTCTGGACAACATTTCAAGAATAATCTTGAAGACCTTAAAATTAGGGGTGCTTTATTTTATCACAACAAAAAATAACAATCTTGAAAATGTTGACCTTATAAAGTAATGTAACTGAAAAAATCAGGAAATAGCCACACAAGCGATGAGTGCCACAAGATGGCACTGCTTCATGCCACCTACTCCATGTGTTCTAAAAAAATAAATAGGTAAACACAGCTGAAAAAAAACATAAAAGATACACATACAGGCTTATTAAAACAAAATGGATAGTAATAAATGCACTGGAAATATTTAAAAGTTAACTAAATAGCAGATGCAGTAGAAATGGGGTAGAACTCATTCAGCAATGACATATTTGCCCCAAAGGTATCAGGGGGTACAAAGGGCCAGGAAGTAAAGACAGCTGGTCTGGTTCAGATTAAGCAAGAACTCGTCTATAAGATTATCTAGTATTTAAATTTCCATTCTAAGTTTTCAGGTTCAGGAACTATTTGTCCTCACAGCATTTCTCAATATTTTCCTTTTCTCTGGAAGACAAAAATCATCTAGACTGACTTCTATGGTCACAAAAGATATTTTGCAAGAGAAAGGAGTTCCATAGCATGGGTACTTACACATTTGTGCAGAATGTGTGTATTAAAATTATTAAGAGCCCTAAGAAGAATTGTACCCAAGCTTCCCAGGACAGCAGCATGACACAAAGCACCGTGTTTTGATCCTGGGGAACAGGAATTTGTTTCATGTTGTGAGAAAGGTGGATCAGAAGAACTTCTTGGGCACACCCAATGCACTCATTTTGGTATTGTTGGTTGAAACTTAAGACAGTTTATGCTTATTCAGACTTTAAAAGTTGTCACTCTTCTATTAGTGGATTGCTCCATAAAGCTCAGGTAGCTTTCTTCTCCACATTCCTGCATGAATGTCAAGATCAATCTTACCTGGGAAGCCATGCCCAACACCTTCTCTACATTCCTCAGGGAACAGTTTGTTCCCAAAGGCACACAGAAGAACGCATTCATTCCCACCAGGGAAATGTAGGCCAATAAATCTTTACCTGATTGATGGTCTAAGTTCTAAGTACAAGTCCTGCTGAGGAGCATGTCATGCAACTATGTCTTTATGTCAATACAGGTGAGGGGAAACTTTTTTTCTTGTGGGAAAATGTCTAACAACAATAATTTTTTTAGGCATATCTTAGACAGGCAGGCCTGGGACATTTGACTGAGTTTTGAGTTGCCACCCATCACAAGTAGATCTGCCTTGTTACATAAAACTGAAAGTAATGGGAAAATCCCTGATGAATTTCAAGGGATCCTTGAAAATCTCCCTTTTTTTTTTTATTATTTAACTATTACCATTATTTTTTCTACCTCTGTATTTGGAACATGCAAGGAAAGAAAATGTTTAGCTACAAAATGTGCATGTGTGTGTACAGAAATATTACCATAACTAAGAAACATCAAACTTGATAAGCATTGCTAGAACCCTTTCTAAAAAGTATTAATTTGTTAATTTACAACATTTTTCATCCTCTTCTTAATAGAATTATAGAATCATTTTCCTCTGAAAAGACCTTAAGATTGAGTCCAACCATTAACCCAGCACTGCCAAGACCACCACTAAGCCATGTCCCTAAGCACCACATCAACACTTTTAAATGCCTCCAGGGATGGTGACTCAACCACTTCCCTGTTCCAATGCTCGACAACTCCTAGTGAATAGATTTTTCCTAATATCCAATCTAACCTTACCCTGGTGCAACTTGAGGACATTTCCTCCTGACCTACTGTTTGTAACTTGGGAAAAGAGATAGACACTTACACTACTACCCACCATAGTGAAGTGCACTGGGATAGTCTATCTTAAAAAATGATGACTCCATTGATCAAAGGTCCATTCACCTCTGCTATGAGAAAAAAATATTTGCAGACATTATATTAGCAGCCTTCATGGAGTAGGAAAGCAGAAATAAGAGTGGAGTTAGATGAGGGACTTGGGGTTATTTAATCTACTCAAGACAGGAAAAGAATAACAAGTGTGAAACTTGGCAAAAGAGTTTCTCAGCTCAGATCTTTATGTGTTTGCTGGGAAAGGAGGAATAACAGGCAAGGGGAAAAACAGACACAGTGTTTGGAAGATTGGCTCAGGACACTGAAATATGTGCTTGTAGTGAGTTCTTGTTCTGCAGATAGTCCAGTCTTGTCAGGTCTCTAAGCAACAAGATCTATAATATGCACTTGCAGTAACACAGAGTAAATTGCCTCAAACGTGCATAAATTTTAAGCCAGATCTGAATATTTATTTAGTGATTGCTTTATCATCACAGTAAGTAGGGGAATAAATATTGTCATGGCCTTAAGACCCTCATAAAGCTTATTATTTTTCACTATGTGTATAATATCTAGAAATTATTCACATTCAGAGTTCTGAGTAATGCTCAAAATTACTGTGTGGGCAAGGCCCTTCACCTGCAATATTCACCTCTAGATATTTTTCAGAGTTTGGTGATGGCAGAATGTAGAAATCACTGGATTATAGGTATGCAGTTGTCATATACCTTTATGTAAAATACACATTATGTCCAAAGTGTGTGATCTGTATGACACTAAAGGTTTACTTAATATAGTAATAAATGCATAATATAAATCTAGAAATAAAGTGATTTGAATTATGAAAAAAATAAATTCATAATTCCATTAGAAGCAGACTTCTAAATGTCCACATGCAAATATGAAGTATGCTACCTGTATTCCAGGTGTTATAAAATATGCAACAAATTAGATTTAAATCTGTCTGGTAATTCAGGGTATTCATAAAAACCTGTACAAGCATCATGAGATAATATTTTAAATGAGAAACTGCTGTTTTGAAGATGAGAAAAAAGAAAAGTGGGACTTGAAAGTTGGATTTTTTTGCATTTTACTACTCTGCTTTAAGGTAACTAGAAACATCTCAAGATGATTGAATAAGTCTACTATAAATGACTGAATTTTACAGCATAGAAACAAGATTCTATAACACCGAATAAAGAGAAGATAGTAACAGGTCAAATACCATATTAAAAAGGTGCGAATTTGGTCATCATGATAAAGCTGATGCTATTGAAATATAGGAGGTTCATTTATTCATTAAGCATTCCAAAGTAGGTGTATAGCAACAACATTCTGACTGGTAACATTTGAGGTCAATGATACAAATTGATATATAACATACACAGATCAATACAAATTAACTATGTTAGACAGGAACCAGGAGAAGATTCAGTGTCTTTACCTTGCTTGATAAAGTCTCTTTCATTGACAGCTTTCTCTTGTTGAATAATTCTAAAAATAAGTTTTACTTTATATGATTGCTGAGAATTTATAAAACATTTCTCCTTTACAGTTACTGAGTAGTACAATATAGGAATGGGATTCAAATCCAGAATTGGACATCCTCAGCTCAATTCAGTCATCACAAAAATGATCCTCGCCTTCTATTTAAGAAATGACATAACACAAGACTTGTGAAAGCCTTGTGTTTTTGTAGTGGTTATTGGGGACAAGGTATGATGCTCTGGGGCATCTCATACACTGTTACCCACCTATATGTAGGGGCAAATCAAGCTTTAAATTTTGTTTACTATAACAAGATCGTTAGACACCAAGTATACATGCAAACTTCTACAGGTAGAAACCTAAGCATAGGTGTCTTCATGTCGAGCTGAATCCCATCCTAGATACATTTCTAGAAGACCATTGGAGAGCTGTTGTGATTGTCCACAAGTTCACTTCTAGGCCTGTTTGATATGCCTTAGTGTTTGCCCCGGTCCCTAACTGCCACCACAAAATGGCCTGGATCACCTACCTTGGATCTGACAAATCTCATCAAGTATTCCGAATACCCAAGGTGTCTCAAACAACAGTGGATGCTTATGTGTGAGCAAGTGAACAGAGGATATTATGAATCCCTTTACAACACAAAAATGGCTCAGCAAACACCGAACACCTGTAATTATTTTGGGCACTGAGTAGCTGTGATATCCAAATTTTTTCCCTTTCTTTTCTGGAATGCCTTACATAGTCTAGTCTCTTTTTTCAGATAGTTTAAATGGTATTCATCTGTCCTATTTTAGACATTTTTATAGAATCAGATCTCATAGAATAATTTTCTAGTCAAGGAGGCTATGATACATTTTTAGACTGCAATTAAACTCATCCTAAAGTACATGGCTAAAATAGGTCAGATGAATCACATGCCCATTTCCCTTCATTGTCTATACAGTATCGCTAACTCAGGTGTACACATCCAAAGTCAGGTCAGATGAATCATTTAGTATGCTATCCCTCAAGGACAGAGTTGGAGGGAGGAGTAGCATTCCTTCCAGCGTGACTTGTTACGAGAGTGGCTGGAGTTGTCAGAAAGATTAATTCTGCTTACATATTTGTATAAAGTATGATTGTCATTTTGCATGTTCTTATTATTTATAAGTCTCAACAAATTAAGTTTCACCCTGATAAAATAGGTATATCATTATTAATGTCTGACAGAGCATTTTAAAATGGTTTGATTAAAAAAGAAGCAGATAGTCATGCCTCCACAGTGTTATTCTTGAACATATGGCACAAAATTTATGTTGGCTTTATGTCTTTCTGCCATGCTGAACATAGGACAACAGCAAGCATTTTATGCAGCATAATGGGGACCAGATAGACAATGACTTACTATGCATAAAACCTAGCACTGCAAGGTCCATGCCTCACATAAATTAATCATTAAAAGAGACTTGAATTTACACAGCTGGTTTATACCAGAATAATTACCATCATCATGTGCTCACTATAGTTTGTTCTGGTGCTAGGAGTCCTAAACCTAAATTTACTCTGTCCTCTAAACAAAGACTGAGAGTTGAATGAGGACTTGCTGGGATGAATATTTTACTGAATGCTTTGTTCAGCATAGAAGAATCCTCTTCACTTTTGGATCCAATTCATCAAATCTTAATTTATGCAAATGCAATTACTTCTGAAACTGGGTTGTAAGCAGATCAGTGAAATTATGGGATTTAGAAATAACTGGCATAATCTGAAAGTCCAGCAAACCGAAGGCAAAGAAAGAG
>NW_008674500.1:6048-9396 GCF_000695815.1 Acanthisitta chloris
GTCAAACTGGCTTCAGTGTCAAGAAAATGCCATGTTTATTGCTAGGCAGCAAATAACTGCATATGGACACAACAAAACACATCATATTTCTAAGGCTCAAGGGACTGAACAACCATGTAATGATGGGAAAGTTGAAACGCCTTCCTGATGAAATTGAAGACCAAGAAATCCTTAAAGAAGGAAAAGACATGAAGGACTGAACCTCAGTATCCTTCAAAGGCAGTTCTGAAGAGCTGTATAAATTCAGATAAGTACCAGCTCTTGTGCAGCCTGAAGATTTAATACTGAAGGAGGTACATACATATGCTTAGCCAGAGGACTGTGAAGCATCTGTAAATTAGTCAGATTAAGGGTGAAAGAAACCTTTAGAATCTACTTGTTACATAAATACACATGTTCCTAGCATTTACATTAAAACTGTGTTTTCGAAGCCTTTATGGCAGTACTGTTTATCTTTGCTCATATATCTTCATAATGAGAAGACTGCTCTCTTGGGCAGCTCCCAGTTGGACCTGGTCCCCCACCTCCGAAGTCCGGAACTTGCAAAAGTTGGACACCATAGTAATGGATCAAAGTTAGTTATGTTGAATACCTTGCTATTTCACATGAATTAAAAATAGAGAGACCCAGAAAAAGAAGTTTTATAGAAGGGAAAGGAAGTGAGATAGAGAAGATAACCTGTGCTTTGTAATAGTCAGGGCGGTGTGAGCTTCTATTAAAAGGGATTTTATGTGCCATGGGATTATTTTGGCTCTGTTTTAAAGGACATTAGTGATTATTGTAACATGGCTTTTCAGTTGTACTTCCATGCATTCTGTATTATCTGTAACTATTGTAGCTCCAGGAAAGTTATGAATATTGCAAATATTTCACTGTCTTGAATTTTGCACCCTAAACTTTTCATCAAAAAAAAAAAAAAGGAACAAAGGGAAAAAAATCCATTAAACAAGCATTCAAATGAAAGACGGTCACTATAAAAAGGATCATATTGAAATAAGCCAGTAGTCCTCTCAGGAATGTTCTATTACAAATATTGTTGCAGTTGGAATGAACACCTCCTGCAACCTAAGCCTGCTACCATAACTGGTCTGTTACAAGGCATCCCAATAGGAAAAAAAAAGTAGTGACATTTTAACGACGTGCGATGACTCTTAAGGGCTGTCCTCATTGACTATGACACAAACATCTAATGTTCCTAGCGTCACTTTCTACAATCAGCACTTTAGCATGTGCAGTAATTTATTTTTTTTTAAAGAAGATCCTATTTCACTAGATCTTTTGTAAGGGCTTTTTTGAACTAGTTGCACAGAAGCTGCCAAGACCCATATTTGCCAGTTCTTCAAACAGTTAAGCCTTCTCTCAAGTGACCTCTCTGGTCGCAGTTGGGACATCAGCCCTACACTTTGTTACTTTCCTTTTAGCATGCTTATAAACAAAAGCTAATTGCAAGTGTGTGCTTACAAAGAAGAAAAGCCATACAAGGCTTGATCAAGAACCGACCTGTACATTTACAAATGTCTACAAACATTTGGCTTGTGACAGATCCCATGTTACATCCAAGTGTCTGTAGTGCCCCATATGGATCTTTGAGGCAAAAACCGGTGAAATACCCCAACAGGCGTTGCAGGGCTGCCAGAAACACTGGCCTCTGATGAAGATTCAGAACAGAAATGTACTAAATAGGGCCATTGGAATTTTAAACAATTATTAAGAAAAATTACTATTTTCTGGCATAACCGGTAGGGAGACAGAATTTAGCTTTGTTTGTCCCAGAAAACCTTTTGCTCAAGCCTAAGATATGCTAATTCCCATTGACATTCATATTTCTTGCAGAAATATGGTGTTAAATAATTATAACAGAACTGGATTTTGCTGGCCTTGGCCATGTTAAATCATGGCAGGAACCATGACTAACCCTGTCCTCCATCCTGGGCTCTGGCACTGGGGACCAGTGCCGGGGGAGTGAGGGCATCCTCGGTTCTCCACAATCCTACCCTTGTCCAGCACCCTGCTGCTACCTCACACATCATTTGAAACACAGAAATCCCCAGCCCTTTCCAAAGTGACTTCTGAAGAAAATGAATGGGAGAAGCTCAATACTCCACATCCTTTGCTCAGGATCTCCAAGGGCAGTTTCAATCCTAAGCAGTGGCCGGGCTGGCAGGCAGTGCTCTGCTCTCCCCCTCGACCTCAGTGTGCACCAGGAATGTGTTGCCAGTTTGTGCCCATCACCTGGCTGAAGCAGAGTGCCTATTCCTGATTTCTAGAATGGACTTAATTTGTGAAATGAGAGTGTACATGCTTGCTCTAAAATGCCAGCAATTTTAAGAAAAGGCTCTAATCAAGGTTGTAGGAAACACTACTGATAATTTGTTGAGGTATCTGTGAAATAAAGTGGAACATGAACATATATACATGAACACAGGTCACTGTACACATGCAAGAACTTCACCTGCATTTTCAGCTATATCAGCTTACGCTAACATAAACTGGTCCTTGACAGCTATGGGACTATGAAAATACAGTATCATAAAACCTGAAGACTTCCAAGATTAATTCTCATTATTAGAGGGGGTTTTAGGTTTATATGCACAAGAAACTGCTCCAGACTAAAGGAGAGGAAATCAGAATGCTCAGGTTTATTTGAGAAAATCTAATAGATATCACTGTTCATTTTCAGCTCCTATTTTACAACTTCATGGTTCAGGTTTTTATATATAAAACTCTGTTTGGTATACTTGTGACTGTTCCCAAACACTGCAGACTAAAATTCAGTGCCAGCTAACTTTGCCTTCTATCATTTTTTTCAATGACAAGAACGTGTGCACATGTGTTTCCTGCTCGAGGTGAGGTTCATATTTACAGGATATGGAAAGTTAGCATTACAAAAGTAATGACCATGCAGAAGGAAATTCACTTTCGTTAGCAGGCATCCTATTTACTTTACTGTCACCTTGCATGATATGGTGCATACCATTTCAGACACCAAAGTTCTTTCAGTGAAAACTTCCTGCACAGAAAATGGAAATTTTGACAAAGAAAAAAAACCACACACACAGACACACAGAAAAACAAAGAACAGTGAGATCCTCTCCTCAGATCCACCCATCCAGTTCCCATTGAATCCACTGGTCACATACGAAATTGATCACAGAAGATCATAAAGAATTATTTGGCTTACTTAAAAATTGTTGAACAATTTTCTGTTCAACATAATAAGCCCTTTTTTTAATTCACTGCATTCTACCCATGGTCTTCAACATGGTTTTCAAAAACCCTTTAATTATGACTGAAGCTTAATTAAATTAATTAAATTAATTCTGGCAGTGGCTGAGGAAGGGTTCCTGG
>NW_008674500.1:9417-19607 GCF_000695815.1 Acanthisitta chloris
CTCAGCACCTATTTATATGATTACTATGGGATGAAAGAAGGAAAGGCATAAGTCTGTGTTCATGAATCCCTAAAAAATGGACCCAGAGACGCAGTCACCAAATACCACATTCAAGCCACTGGCTCGATTCACAATGGTGGGGGAACTCCAGGGTTCACTGTTATTCTGCCTACAGGTGAGCACTACAAGAGCTAGACATTTAAAGGAAACAATTTTCCATGCACTTATGATTTCTACACGTCCTCTGCACTTAAAAACTGGGCTCCATGTGATTGCAACTCAAAGCACTATTAGTATAAATTAGTACAAAATTAGTAGTAAACCAGGAGAAATTCCCATTAATTGGTGCAAATACTGTTTTTGTTTAAGTACTTTTTTAGAGTTTCTATAACAATAACAGGAAAATAACTATTTAAGTGTTGGCAGAAATTACATGCTTTGCATTTTTGTTTAAATAATGAAATATTATTGATACTGATTTCACTCAAGATTATAATCACCTGCAACAGTTCTTTTGCAAAGGCTATAACACTAAAATTTAAAAGTATATAATTTACCCACATAAGAAATTATATTCCATGAAGCAAGTTTTGACTATAAGTCAGCTCATATGAATGACTGAGAGTCACAGTATAATATTCTTCTCTGCTCTGTGATGCATGAATTTAATTTTGCACAGTGATATGGATCACTGAAAATGACCATTTCCAGGGTTATGGAAAACTTTTCACTGATTAGAAACCATAGAGTGCAGCCAAGTTTAGGTACAAAAAGGCTGAGAAACAGTTTCAAGATCTGAAGTTTTAGCTCTTGAGAAAAAAAAAAGTGTGAATGGTTCACTAGTTACTAAAATAGACCGAGTGTTACAACAGCAAGAACTTGTAGACATTACTTGTGTAATAAAAATATGGGTGGTAGCAAATTATATTGCTGTGAAGAGCAGATGAGGAGAGACGCCTACTGAAACCTGATGCTGCCTTTGAACTTTAAAATTTTGACTTAATAAGCTCTGCAGCGGCGCTGCTTAGCAAGGAGCTGTCACGAAGGGCAGATTTGTTTCACAGTAGATTTGCTTTATTAAAACTCCTCAGCATTTCCATAAAGTCCTGATTCAGAAACAGAAGGAGGAGTTACACTGAACTTGACTGCTGACCTGACAGTGAGAATGGAGCTATTGTACCCAGGACTGAATATGCATATCTGTGCTTCTCGACAAGCTTCACAGGGCATTTACCCTCTGAGAGAGAGGAACCCTTTAGAGATCTGAAGCAGCTGAATGCCAGACACTGAAACCCTGAACCAGGCCATAAACTCAGTACGTTTCACAGCCATTAAGAGGTTAAAATACAACTTTTAACGTTCTCCCTTTTTCTCCATTTGCTGTAGAGTAATCAATGGACTGAAAGCCATGTGCAGCAGCGTGGCCCATGGTGTCATCTTCGTGCTACTCAGCAAAATGCAAGCTAGATGTGCTCCATTAGTAGTAAAGATCGTCAGGGAAGCAGAGCTGGAAATGCTTATTTGGTACTGCATGAATTGAACCTGCTTGTTTGAATAAAACACTAATAAACCTCAGTGATTCATTTGCATTAAGCCTCCTCTTTACACTGTGCTTTATTTGGTGGGAAGGAGTTGGTACAGTTCAGCATAAAATGTCGTACAAACTAATGCTTGGGAAGGAAAAACTCTAATGGCACATTATGCGCCGACTTTCCCTGTTACTGTGGAATTTTCAGGATAAATAAAATACCATCTGTAATAATTGGTTGCACAAATAAAAAACACAGAAAGGAAATTCATTCCCTCATCTTGAACCTCAGAAAAAGGCAGAGATCCTTTCTGCTCTGCATGCAGTACTAGAAAGACCAGCATCCACCAAAATCACACCTTCCCCAGATTTTGACTGAATTTCAAACTCTGATGAAGATAGGTCTGCTTATGATTTGATCTAGTAATGATGTCAAGAAAGTTGTCTTCTTCTCTACCATCCTTGAGACATAGCGGCTGTCTTATCTATGAAATTTTTTAATCCTTTTTCAGTCTTCCACCTGTAGTTTTCTTCTGTCTTCATCCTGATGGAAGCTGTAGCACAGTTAGACATCTCCTTGTTAAGGCTGCACAGAAACAGAGCTCTTGGTTCAGCCCTACAGCTCCTTTTAAAAGTGATACCAGCAGCAGAAAGCCACCTTTCATAAGACATGTAGCACATACACTGAAAGATGTAGCAACTGATGGGAAAAATGAGGCCAATATTTACTCTTTATTGTATATTGCTATTAGGGGGGAATTAATAGCAGCTTTCTAATGCCCTTGAGAAGGTTGTCAAGAAGACTTCTGAAAGTGTTCAAGGACAGTTTGGATGGAGCCCTGAGCAACCTAGTCTAGTGGAAGGTTCTCTGCCTGTGGGAATTGGAACGAGATGATTTTTAAGGTCCCAACCCATTCTGTGATTCTATGATTCTATGATTCCAAGACAGTCAGGTTCTTCCAAGTGATGTATGGCAGGTGGAGGACATTCAATACATGTATGCTGAAAAAAGGCAAGTTCAGACTGCCTGTAAGGCAAAGTCTTTTCAACACGAGGGCAGTCAACAGCAGAACAGCTTTCCCACAGAGACTATGCAGTTTCCTTCCTTGAGGGTTTTTAAGACCCAACTGGATAAGCACCACAGCAACATGGTGTGATCTCACAGTTGTCCTTGGTTTGAGCAGCAGGTTGGACGAGAAACAGCCTGAGGTCCTTTCCAACATGAGTTATTTTATGATCCTATGATCCTGTAAGTTTTCGATTTTTTTGTGGTCATAGGTTTTTTCCACCCATATAAATGAACTTTCCATTTATCCTTATAATTGACTCAGATCAATTACTGTTCATTATAAACATCTGTTTCACTGCTGACTATTGACTTTCCATAATTACTGCTGTATTTATATTTCAGATTGGTGATATTTTATTTAATTTACATATAGACTCAGTGCTAGCAAGAAGTGATGTAAGGCTATTTAGAGAACTGAGGAGAACATGTTTAGTTTTCCTAGTTCAGATGCCAGAAAAGGCCCAGATAGTTTACTAAGAATAAGGACATTTACTCTTTTTAAAACAGTTTTAACATCATCTAGCAGGAGGATAGTAAATGGGCTACAATTATTCTAACTCTAATAAGACAGACAAAAGAATAATATACTCCTGGGAAGTGAAGAAAGCATTATCTCAATGTTCCTGACACTTCTATTGCTGCCCATTTTGTCTTACACACTAGACAAATGACAGCCTGAGCCTGGAATGTCTAGATTGTAGAGGACTTAAATTGTTTTCATGTTGGCACCATCTCAAATGGAATCTCTAACTGTGCTGTTACACTTAGATTTTCTTTGAATTTTTGGCTAAAAGAGAGAAGCACTTCTTTTTAAAGAGGTGGCATTCTTGACTTTTCAGATTTTAGGTGAAAAAAATTATTGGAATGTGGGGAGTTTTTTTAGAGGACTAAAACATGTAAGACAATTTTAAACTTATTCTTCCTTGCTCTCAAATAAAAACATAAAAGAAAAAAGCGAGAGGCCAATCTTCTACTTGCATGTAGTATAGGTCCTCTACAGTTTGTGAAACACAGATAAAGAGAAAAAAGGAGCCCTGCAGGAAAAACTTGCTAGATTTACGCTGAGTGATTTTTATATTTCCTGATATTTGTTTTGACACAGCAAACAACAGATAAACCTGAGTGACTTTAATAAAAGCTATAGCATGTCCTTTAATTTATTTGCTATATTGTAAGAGCCAAAGAATTGTACAAGAGAGGACCCAGTTTTAAGTTCCTTAAGTTTTCTAGGCACTAAGCAGATGCACGCTCCAGGAACAACCTGCCTGTCTCTCTCCACGCTGTGCTGGAGACTGTCACATTTACTCATGTCTTCTTGTAGAGTTGACAGGCTGAGCATATTGTAATATTATTCAGTCAAAATGAGGTGACCCGGGAGAGATCTATGACTTAAACTGTTTGATCTGACCTGTCTCATTTTGAGTATATTACCAAATCATTCCAGCAAATCTTTGGGGACAATAAACATGGGCAAGCTTAGAGTGGTGATGTGGTGGTACCAATACAATGGAACTGAGACAACAACACCCATTCACATTAATGCTCCTACAAAGGAGAGCCTGGATCCTGCAAATCCTTTCCAAACAGTCTATGCAAGACAGGGTATGAGATCTTATTTGGTTTGATGTATTCTTTAAACAGTGGTGCTGCATACATAAAGCATGTTAAAAACACTATTTAAAGCTGCAAAGTTGAGATTTCAAGGATTAGGAAATATCAGAATCAAGATTTTCATAGAACTTTCCTGTAGTTTACTTGGGCATCTACCCTGCTTTCTGGCTGAGTCAGAGGCTTTCTGTGTTGGTTTATAAACATTGGGCATTCATGTATATGGATTTTGCAAACGTATCTGTATTGGGATCCACACTGAGATAATATGGGCAATTCAAGCCTTGGCTTTTCCTATTACAAAAGCTAAGAATCTAATTTAGCAACCCAACTGTTACTTTAATACACTTGGGTAATTTCCTGTAACAATTGCTCATCACTTCATACAACTTCAAATTGGAGTCCTGGCCTTTTAACTTTCTAACAAAGATTTCAGCCGAACTGAAATTCACAGACTGCCATGTAGCAATGGGGTAAAATTAATTAGACGGCTGAAATTTCCATTTCCATCAGCTATGTCCTCTTCTCCTCTGACAGAGGCTGCTGTACCCAAGGAAGGCTCTACAGGTTATCTCATGAAGCATGTTCCAAATACTGTGTTGATCAGTACCATGCATGATGGTAAATTGAAATAGGGGTCCTAGGCCATCTGAAAACTGCAGTGGCTCAGGAGCTGCTTCAGAAACTGTTCTCTTGTTGCATGTACACTTAACACTCCTGTCCTGATACAAGGACAGGAAAAGTGACTGAGGACCATTTCAGTTGTCTAATTTGAATTTATTCTGGGTGTAACTGAATCCTTCTGGTCAGGAGAGGAAGATTATTTTCTTAGAGTGGAACAACAACAGCTATGATGTTCACTGAGGAGTAGCTAGTAGGGTTCTGGTTCAGCTTATGAAATATGCTACTAGAGAAACTTTCATTTATTTGTTGATGCTTTGAAAGGAACTACATAGGCCTGGCTGTCAAAGTATTCAAATTCAGTGATTTTGAACCAGGCCGAGAGTTCCTGAGGAACACAAGTGAAAAAAGAAATAATTAATTACTTTTATGAATGGTCTGCACTTATAGGGTATTATACATAATACATTTCTATAACAGAGCTTTGTCCCAGCTGAAGTCCTTAGACATTATTAAAAAGTTTTTGATAACATTAGAATATGCTGGAGATATACAGGGTTCTGTAAACTGTCTTCTACAGCAAATGCAAACAAGTAATTGACATATACCCACCAAAAACAGAAAACAACTCTCCGAAAAATGTCCCTGCAATGACATTCGCATACGATATGGTAACACATATATATCGAACTTCAACTTCATGTTTGCTGTAGATAATGTGTTAGCTTATCGAGTTATCAAGTCAGCATGCTTAGATGTGGCCAATGTTGGGAGCCTCTGCTCCTCCTCTTCTCTCCATAAGTTCCATGTGAGTTCAGGGAAAAATATAGGATTTTCAACACAGAAAATAACCGAGCAGAAGCAGGGCTGTGGTGTGGGATAATCATGATTTCACAGGACACAGTTTGGGTTGTTTCTTGCTTTTCACGTTTGAGTAAAGCATGTGAATCATGTCAGATAAGCATTTTAGCTGGGTAGATATACTGAAGAAAATGTTTAACAGATTATTTTTTTAAAAAAGTATTCAACTCTCATAGATTCCTAGTCATCTATCTATAGCTCTGAACCATGGAAGTTATCATTCTTGAATGCTCGTGATTCTTGCAGTATTGGTTACCTCATTTGCATAAAATGAATAGAATAAATTGTTACGAATCCAAAAATATACGGTTGCCAGGATACATCTTGCTAGATGCAAATGAAAATGGGTTTGTGCCGACCAGCTTAAAATAGTTTGGTACTTAGACATTTTCTTATTAACATTAATATTGATAACGGAAACATTACATATCCAGTGAGCTATTGAAATTGCTAATATTTGTTTTGAAAAAGGAATATTATTTCAAGGAAATCTGAACTAATTGTTGTACAATTTAATTCTACTAAAATACTCTGCAGCCTCATTGCAGAAGCAGCATGCAGAATGAACAAATATTCCATGCTTGCTCCTTGATAAACTTTTGAATTTAAAAGGTAAATTCCCTGTTAATTATTTTTATGATTTTCAGTGCTACAGCACTGACAACAAGCATCGAGCAGTGTATCAGAGCACTATTATTATGATCTGTCCATGTATAATATGTGCATAAAATAGGTATAGTTGCAAAGTATATCCAAAAGAAGTCCGAGGGGCTAACCACATTTCTATACAATGACATAGACAAAATTATTTAATGCATACTATTCTGACTTGCTGAAAATTATGCAATATATTTTATTAATTTCAAAATTTTTTAAGCTGTATGCATGCATATCAATACCTTTAAAAGCCTATACCAGAAGCTTATCATATCACTTTCCTGAGTAAAGTTGTTTAATTGTTCAAGAATGACAATGAAAACCAGTCTTCATTGAATGCCTAAGGAAGAAATAATGTATAAAATAAATACATTTTTATTGCGTGCCATTCAAGGCATGTGCATGTATTTAAAAGGGGATTACATGTGCTACATATTTACTTCCAAACAGGTAGATAAACAAAGGACAGATTTCCAGTTGTATTCAGTTGAGACCTGTTTGGAAGTCAGTTAGGAATATTTTCTCAACTGAATCAGTATTTTTGGTGAGTGGTGTAGCTGCTCTGATCTGCCATGGCTGGTCCCTGGTCAGCAAAGGGCTGCCTGCCCATGCTGTTGCCAATGTCATGCATCAGTTGATACAAGAGATAACTGGGGGTTTACTGCAATAAAAGCTCAATGTATGCTGAGAAAGGAAGCTCTTCAAGCTGAAGATATCTAAAACAATTGAGATGCAGAAGTTTTGTCTGTCCCCCTACTAATTACTGGTTCTTTGAGAGCAGCCAAAAATACTGACAAAGCCACAGCAGAACAGTTCTCTCATAGGGAACAATTTCAGACACAATTCAGAGTTGTGAAATGATAGCTTAACTCCCTCCTCTCCTCTTTAGGTTTGTTGTGTCTCAACTGGCTTCACTCCTAATTTTCAGTGCTATAACAGAGAAAGAAAATTATGTCACTAAATTATAAAATAGTACTGATGTTCCTCTTCACAAGTTATGAACTGCTACAATTTCAAACAATATCAGCAGTACTGTGAATTATGCAGGTGGCAACAGGATCTCATTGAATATTCACATAATTTACTTCATAGAATATATTATTATCCTTTTTTTTCCATGTTAACCACAAAAATAAAGTACTTCAAGACTGAGGAAATGATTAAAGGGCTGATTGAATGGTCACTGAAATTGAAGACACTCTTTTGAATTTGGTAATCTCTGAACTGAGCTCTAAACCTTTCTTTTCCTGAGAATGCTCTTTGTACTAACCTTCTTCATTTCAGTCTGCACAAAGCTAAGATGAGCATTAAGGAAGATGTCCTGTTATTCCACAAATTAACTCCTACATGTAATACTTGATAAAACTGCTAGATAAATACATTAGCTCTGCTTAGCAAGTGAAACATCAAAAGCTGAAAACTCAATGTGCCATCTGCTCTGAGACCGCTGGTTGCATCCAGACGACTGTTAGTGCCATTCTGAATAAAGCCATGAGTTTCAAGACCTGCAAGGCACCATACTCTACAAAAGACTAAACAACACTGTTTCAGATAAATAAAAATTCAAGCATTTGCCAACATTGTAGATGACTTTATGAATCATACCTGTTTAAAAATATATATATATCTGTATGACCATTCAAATTCCAGCAGATGCTATAAGCCCAGCATCTAAAAAAATCAGGAGACTGCTGCTATACTGCTATTTCCCAGTTGAGCCATGGCAACTGGATGTGTATACTTTGTCATAACCGTGAAATAAAATGTGTTAAAGTCCCCCGAGATTTGCAATTGCAAATCTGCTTGGATGGGATTCAGTGTGAGATTCAAACTTCTAAGTTTTAGATGTCTGTATGCAGGTGTCTTTAGCTAAGTGTCTTACATTTGCACTGCAGTGGAGACAGAATCACTTATGTAGCAGTGGGCATTCTGAGCTACATCCATAGGGCACAGGACTTACAGGAGGTCTAGTTCTTCTGGAAGAGCAGTAGAAAACAAGGCAAGATAACCTTACAAAACCCTGAATGTTTCTGCTTATCCCACCTGTGGATCCAGACCTGGGTAGATTTGAGCTGTGACAACACAGATTCTTCCTGGCTAGTCCATGGCATTGGTCACCGGAGAACTGATTGTTGGCACCTGCCTGCTTCTTGGGATGTGTGAGACAACCATGTGAAATCACCAGCCTTGGACTCTAGTACTGCCTGTTATGGGAGATTAGACATCTAATTATTGCCTAAGGAATGGAAGTGTCTGTATACCTAAATTTAGAGACACCATTCACCTGCGTAAATGCAAGCACATCCTTCCACCTGAGAATGTTTCGGGTGTTTGAGGTACTGGGACAGGGCCAATAGAGATGAGAGAGAAAGATATGGGTATCCTGCATCTCATCAAAGCTTAAACTGGGTGCTGTGTGAGAATCCTCACAGAGTCTAAGTGATAAAATATTACTTTACTGAGGAATATGATCCCTACCAATGTGCTGCAAACTGAATTTGTCTCACACCAGTACTGGGATAACAGTTCGACACAGAGAATTGTGGCTTGACTAACATGCCAGTAGCCAGTTAAACAGTTTCCTGGTCTCCAACGTCATTGCCCAAAGCTGAGAATCTGAAATCTATCACCCGCCTGCCATTTCCCCCATGGGCTATTCAACTTCAGTCTTATGGCAGTACGTGACGCTACAGCTGTGTAGATGTTCTACAGTTCATTTCATCAATATATAGTAATCCCTTTGTTTTGGCAGGATTTAAAAGTTGGACTTTTCTTTCTATCCCATGAATATTATCTGTATGCAGAATAAAAATATTCTGGCTAAGTTTCAGATGCATTCAGTGCAGACAACCTGAGTGCACACATAACACGCACTCACAGAGCCAGAATATTTTCCAAATGATGAATGCCAACTGCCCCTTCTTTTGTAAAAGCATCCAGTTAAAGACATGTCCACTATACAGCAGTCAGAAGGCATGGCCCAGAAAAATAATTAAAAGGGGACATTAAGCTGCTAGCTGGGAATCAGAGATTCAGTTCTCTCTGCTGGTTCAAGTTTTCCATGTGACTGTTCTTCCCGTTTGAAAGTGGAGCAATGCTATTTACTTCTTTTAAAAGGTACTTTGAGACTTGTGAGCAAAAAATGCAAGCCAGCAGCTTAGTGTTCTACTAAGCTGGGTGCTGTAAGGGTAGCTATATTAAATATGTGCTACAGCAACAGACACACAGCCTTTTAATAGACTAAGTATGTCACTTGAATTATTTTCTAACTAGACTATTTGGAATTTTCAGACCAAAGAACAATTCAAGGACATCTACTGCCTGGGGTAAAGGCAAGAAGTTAAAGCATGGAAGTGATGCTGCTCTGGGATGCTTGTTCAGAGGGAGTGACAGGCCAGAGGGTCAAGTCAGCAGCAGACCCTAGATGTTTATTGCTCCACCAAACCACTCAGCTCCGCAACAGTCCCAAACTTGCCTTATTCATGAGAATCACACCTCTCGGAGCACACAGCTCTCCTCAACACAACTGCCCCGGGCAGGACGCAGCTGTGAACTCTCAGGTTCGCTGGCACAGAGCTGTGACTGCTTTGTGGTCACGTTTAAAAATCTTGTCAAGCAAAGCCCTGGTACGAACAAGCAAGCAGCTATTTCTGTGCTGTATTTCCAATATCATCACTTGTAGGCTTTTTTATTTTTGGCTTTCTGTTCTTCCTTTCTTTTGTACTTTCGTTCTTTCTTCCCGTAAACGCCTCGCAGCCTGTCTTTTGGGGAAGGGAGAAACCAAGCACCGCGCCTAGCCATTCTGGCGACTTTAACCTCATTTCACCCTCAGCACCAGCGAGAGGA
>NW_008674501.1:0-18026 GCF_000695815.1 Acanthisitta chloris
CCGCGGGGCACGGACACCGAAACTCGGGAGCTGCGCTCCGCAGGGCAGGGCAGGGCGGAGCGCTGCTCCGTCTGCCGGAGCGCTCCTGTGTTAGGCAGCAACAGCTCCCGAGTAACTCTCGAAAGAAGAGCTTTCATCACACTCCCGCTCAAGCAGAGCTGGCAAACTGCGCTGGCTTCCATTTAGTGTGGGCACGGCCTGTGCATTTACCGACAGGAAACGTGTATGCGCCTGTAAACATAGCAGAAACCTTGTGCCCTTCTTGTTTTGTGACCTAAAAACTAAATGCCAGAGACTCTTAATATAGTTCTCCACAGTGGTCTTTACCAGTCATTATCGAATACCTGTTTCTTCTCTTTTTTTAATTGAACAAACGTGACTGTTTTTCATCCCTCCTTCTTTCTCTTGGCGCCACCACCTGCCCACCGCCTCTCCCCTTCCGATCTCCTAGTGGCTTTTTTGCTTGTTTCATTTTGAAGTTAGCTAGTCCTGTGCCAGTTAGAAACGGTAATTCCCTTGGGCAGCCAACTGCCTAATGCGGAGCTCTGAGCAGTCATTGGAGCAGGCGCACTTTTGAACTTTGAAGAGCATAATCAGAACACGTTGTTGTTGCTATCTATTCTCAGTAGAGGCAATATTTCTTAAAATGCAGTGCAGTGAAGGACTTATGTGAGTGTTAGCTACACTCTGTAAATAAGAGTAATAAGCCTATCTTTATGGTAATAAGCAATTGATGTTTTACCACTGTAGCATTAAAGTTAGTTTAACATTATCTCCGCTCCTTTCCCACTCCCTCCAAAAAAAGTGTTTAGGTTAACTTACCTTGCAGTTTCTGTAAACATGAAAAAAAATAAAGTCCCCACAAAAAAAACCAACCAAACAAACAAACAAAAAAAAAACTAACAAAAAAAACCCTAAACCGGACAGTGTTCAGTTCTTTTTAGAACTGATAAATCTTCAGTCTTCCTGGGTGTATTTCATCAGCAGGAGGTGATATATTACTGCATGTAAAAATGTATACTGAAAGGACCCTTCTGTAACTGGGGAAGCAAATACATAATTTACAAAATACGGATATAAAAGGTTGTGTGTGAATAATCCCTCTCTGCCTTGTTAGCCGTTTGCTAATTAGAGAGTGCTTTCTTGAAATATCCTGGTTAGAATAATCTGAAATCCTGGTTTAGGACTAAGTCATACTGGAAGCCATGGATAGGTGTAGAAAAACTCTTTAATCTCTTAAAAATAAAACAGAGCTGTGTTTATCCTTTTGCTTGGCATGGCTATGTTTGTGTTCCCTCATAGATGGTGATTTTTCTTTGTTTCTTGGGTGAATAGCCAGTGAATAACAAAGGTGAATGGTGCAAACTGCCTTCCACCAGGGAGGGACAGTTGTTTTCCATTGATTTATGAGATGTGACCTACTGGCTGGGATTTATGGACAAGACTCTGTATCAATAGTTTGTGCAAGATAAGCACTTTTTTTATTTAATCTGCTGCACAATGGGACAAACTGCCACCTTACTGCAAATGGAAAAGAGGAATTTTGCAGAGGTTGTTTTTATACAACACACTGTTTGGTCTGACTGCTTCAGGCTGAGACTGGATTTGGATCCTTCCCAACCCAGCTCATTTGATCTTAATACACCTAAATAGGATTTGTGTCAGTTTGCATGGAGGGAGGATGTAAAGCTGTCACTCCAGAGGCAGGACTCTGCTTAGGACGAATGTGACAACAGCCTTTGGCATGTGTGAGGAATGATAGCATATAACCTCTTGGGAAGCAGTTTTAGTTTCTGGTGGGTACTAAATATTTATTACATATGCTTGTTTGCATGTGTCTTGTCTGCATGGCATAAGTAAGTATGATGTTGCTTGGCAGACTTAATGCTGATGTGTGTGAAGTCTGACACACTGGACATAATTTGTTTACTAATTAATATGACAGAAAGCAAAATTATGGCAACACACCCCTGTCCCTTCCCCCCCAGCCCACTAATCTAAATCTGTATATCAAACTCTTGTTTTAAAAAAGATTGTGCATGCACAAAGCCTACGGATCATGTTTGTAATCTATTATTTCACAGCAAACAAATAGCAAGTCCATTAACACTAGAACATTACTGATTTTGTATTTTAATTGCATACCACAGTGAAGTGCTAGAAAACCAACTGTATTCCAGATTTCTGTGGTAACATTTAATCACAGTTAGTTGGATCTGATGCATGCTTACAGTGCTCAAAATAAATTTTAGCAACAGCTCAGAAAAAAATTCTGGAATAGGTATGTTTGTTAATATAGACATGTGTTAATATATAATTTAACACAGACATTCTGCCATGTGTAACAGTTACAAAGTAACGAGATCTCTCCGAGGTGAGCTATAAATATATAACTTGTACCCAGTTCATGAGGGTTTATGGCTGGGAGTTCATCAGCAGTTCAGATACATCATTTCCACATAGTCTGTACAGAGGTTCATTAGGTTTCACAGGTGTGGAATTATTATGTAAGGAAATGCAAGGGGTGTCATCTTGTCCAAATTTTGGTGTGTTATCTGGAAACAATGAAATGCTAAATAAACTTAATTGCTCGACCTTGCATCTTTTCATGACTGGAGTATCTGTGCGCTCTCTGCTTTTTTCCTAGATGCATGGTACTAGTTTATTTCTGTTTGACTCGTTGAATGGATGATGTTAGGTGAATTACATCCTTTTGCAAAACAAACCAGCTTAATAAATTGTGGCTAGAACAGCATGTCTTCGGGCTAATGAACAGTACTTACCGAAGGAGAAGGAAATGTGATCTCTGGTCTATAGAACTGTTAATTTGATCTCACCTACCAGCATTCTTGGTTACTTTGTTGAAGGTGAATTTTTTTTTTGTCCTTTTGGAGAGTAAAAAACCACCTTAAACCTTCACAAGAAATGAAGTCAGCTTTGCAGCAGAGCATTTGATTGATGAAGTGTCACACAAGAACCTTTAATACTTGTGTGCATGGATATAAAACTGTGTAAAGAGAGGACAGCAGTAATTGCAGTCTAACAGCTTCTGGTGTGAAAGAGAAAATACAGGTGAATAATATCCAGAGGCACCTTTTTTTAAGTACCTTTATTAATAGCCTGTGGTTAGAAAGCTGAGCATGGTAGTGAAATCTGCTAATACCATGCTGTTGAGGGGGAGGTGGTGTTGATGCAGAGAGCCACCCTATAAAGGGGATTGAAGGTCTGGGGTAATAAGGTCCCATTGCAGTAGTTAAACGTGGAGAGATGGGGAAAGAAGGTCCCTTAGTAAATAGCATAGAAGGAGATGGATTAATCAGTGGTAATACGGCTGTCCTTTTGTCCATGTCATCCGCAGTGCAAGAGGTTTAAATGCCAAAGAGAAGGAAGAATTGCTTTAAGCAGAATTTGTGGTTTAAGAGACTTTTAAACATTAGAGCAGTTAAGTGTCTGTGGTAGTGGTTTTTTTTTGTGGGTGGGTGGGATTTGTTTTCCCTCCTTGATCTTATTGGAAGACTATTCCAAGACCTAACATCCCTTAAGATAAAGTTTGACCAGAACACAATTTAATGCTGCTGCCTGTAGGAGTGGAGAGCTGGAACTGATGATTCAAAAGGTTTTTCCCAGCCCTGTGCTGTTAATGTGCTAGTGTGTGCTAAGCATTTAGTGCTTAGACAAGTCATCTGTACCTGTTTGATGTTGAACATATATGAATTCTGGAAAAAGAACTTAGCATACAAGTCTTTTGCCAAACACTTATCTGTCTGTGAAGAGATTATGGCATTAAAATAATAAACAAATTCATGATAAATCAGCCCAAAAAGATACAAGTGTAGTGACAGAAATTTATTTCTAAACATAAATAATTGATAAAATAATTGTTCCTGGTCTTTCCAATTTATTCTTGACTGTGTGTCTTCTAACTGCACCTAGTGGTTTTATCTGAGTTCTGCACAGCAGATTGCTATAACTAGACTGAAGTAGGAATTTTTTTCATATCCTTAAGTGCTCATAATTCATTAAAATACTCTTGGCTTATAGATAGCTATAGATTTAATCAGAAATAAAATATAATCCTTGTAAGCACCAATTCCAAATGCATCAGGTGATATTGTACAGTGTACTTGATACCAGGAGATATATACTCTGGTGCAAAGTGGAAACCTAAGGAAGCTTCTGTTTGCCAAATGTAAGAACTCCCACTCATAACTGCAAAAGGAAGGTGGAGGATTCTATTACTAGTAAATTTAGGGAGTAGTTGACAGATGACTAAAGTTATAAGAGAATGAGTTCACAGTTCTCCCAAAACCCTAGTTTACTGCATGAGCTGAGTAAGCATTTCCAAGGGCAGTTCGTTCTGGGATGTTTGCTGCTACAGGGAAATCAAGGGTGTTAACAGTTATGTTAGTCACTACTTAAAGAATTTCTTAGCCTTCTTAAAGGGCAGAGTGGGGGAGATAAGCCTTCCTGTTCTTCTCCCTCCCTCCGCCCACATGAACATCTTCCTCTGTGAAAAAAAGCTGTGGTATGTCAGGACTTTTTGAGAATAAGACTTCTTGATGACCACTGAAGATTCCTGCATCAGTGTCATTCTTGTTTGGCATGCTGTGCCCAAAGAGCTTTATGTGCACTGTAAATCCCATAATCGCTCGATTGACCTTGATGGAAGGCAATGCTGCCCAAGATCACCAAACCACACTGCAAACTGGGTTAAGTAATGTATTTTAGCTGCATTGTGTGCTTGCTTTGAAACCTGGTTTCTGCAGTAGGTAACATTTGGCCTGTGAACTGTGAAGTGCAGCTCTGCAGAAGCAACCAAAGTCTCTGACTTTTACCGGGTAGTGTATGAGATCCTTTCCCCTAGGGGATGGGAAAATTTTTGCTTTATGAGTCTGGAAACAAGGAATAGCCCAGTGTAAAAACTAACCATTTTGCCTCCATATTGCTCGTCTGTTCAGATCAGATTGTTTCTCTTTCTAGCTCCTGCTTCATAGTGGGGGAAATGCCTTCTCTGCATCTGCTCTCATCTTTCAGAGAGCATGAGTAGCAGCCATGTGCTCAGCTGGGGCTGATGAACACCTGATACTAACAGCTGTCAATTAAAGTAAAAATCTTGAGACTAAGAATTAACATGCAGGACTCTTCTAATTGGGTAAGCAAGAGAAACTATTGCTTGATGACCAAGGACTTGTATTTGGCTACCTACTGTGTAGGCTCAGTGGAAGAGGTACTGCCACCCGTACACAAGGTCTGTAGTCTTCTACTACTTTTGAGAAGGGAGTGTGGGATTGCCCTGTTTGAGAGAGGGTTTGTGTGCGTTTACTTCTCCCTCCCACTTTCATGAGCAAGTGCAGTAGCTATTGTGTCAAACTCAGAGGTGTCACTATCACCATCTCTTTGTCTCTTGTTTTTGCATGAAAATGTCCATGTTTGCCATAGCTGTTCTGACTCAGTGTGGAGTGTGTGTGAGAAAGGGTTCTCTGGGGTTGTGAGTGGATGGACATCCAGTTGAAGAGTCCTGAGCAGGCTTATGAAATAACTCTAGAGTAGCTCAGTTCTGCCAAGAGACCACTGCTCTGCAGATGCATGAGCAGATCTCTGAGCTGCCTGAAGAAGTAGAGATTCAGGAATCTCACCTTGGTACCCAGATGCCTGAATTTAGCCTGTGTAGCCCAGTAGATTACTTCAAAGTCTGTATGGTAAGATACAGGCTTCAGAGTTCTTTGTGGGAGTTAGTTATGCTTTAACACCTAGCTGTGATTATACAAAGTTTCTGCTGCACAAACTGTGGTGTGAATTGGTGGATGGATTTGCATAATCGATGTTCAGTGATCTCGGTGTGGGAGAGAATAGCTTTTCCTCCTTAACAACTGACACAGCTGTGCAGACAAACTCTTGAAAGTTACTTTTTCTGCCCCCACTGTGCTCAGGATACACTTTGGGTGCATATTTGTTTGCTATCACACTTCTGTAGAGTGGGACCTATGAAGAGTTTAATCTCAGAAACCCTTAAACTTTTTTAGGGGTCAGGAAGGGGTATTTTGTTGATCCTTGCAATCACTTTTCCTTTATGATCTTTTAACTTCTCGAGAGAAATATCTTTGTGCTTAGGTGACATTCCAGAACTTGTGATGACCTGCCTTTATCTAGGAGCAAGTAGTACCTGTTGCATACTGTTTGAAGTACCTGGTGGGGAAGTGGAAGTGTTGTAGTGCATTGCACATAGATCAGGTTATTAAGCTATCAGAGGTGATCACATCACATAATCCCGCTCATAAATTTCACAAATGCCACATGGTACAGTCCACCAAGGTCCATGAGGTAAAATGAAAGAGGCTGATATGGAACAGGTAAAACAGAAGGGTGGGATATCGAAGCAAAAATCCCTCTCTGACAAATGGATTTGTATCTAGAATGCAGAACGAACTTATGTCATTACCAGACCTTGTATGACTTGTTACACTGCTATTTCTCCTTGAGGAAATGGGTTCATTTTCCTTCTGCACTTTGTCTCTAAGAACATGGCTGGCCTTGTATGTCAGGCAGAAAGCCCCTATAGCCTAATAGTGCACCTCTGATGTTGGCCAAAAGCTGATGCCTGAGGAAGAGTATTTCAAAGATATGCACCATTGCTTTCCTCTGAGGTACTGGAGGTTGAAAGGTCCCATATAATGAGTTACTAAATGGATTTCTGTGAACTTGTCCAGTGTCTCCTTGAAACCGTGTGAACTCCAGCATCCACTATGCTTTAACAAAGGCTGTCCTAGATAACCTTCACATTGTTTGAAAAGTTATCTACAAAACTCCTTGCTTCAGTACTATGTGAAAATTTTTTTTCTTCAGTGTTGATGCCCTGTAGTTGTTCTGTTGGTAAAGCAGTGAACCTTTACTACCCTGTCCATGCAGCTCATGAATGCTCTTATTATGTCCTAGCCTCAGTTTATTTTTTTTCCAAACTGAGAAGTCCTAGCTAGCTTAGTTGATACTTGCATACTAATTATTTGTACATCCTTGACCTTCTTCCAGTTCATATCAGATGAAAATACTGCTTTGCATCCTGTAGCATCTCCATCTGGGAAGAGTACAGTTATTGAGAACATTTCTCCAACAGCTGGTTCTTGGATGCCTTAAACTCTCAGGTCATAATCCTGTGAGAGAGTAAGTCATGGATGCTCCTTGTGTTCACACAGCCCACCCTGCTCCAATGTAATGTTCCACCCCAGAACAACCATTGCACCTTGTGCCTGTACTGTTCATACAGGGCCTGTTGGAAGTGTTCAGAGCTGTGCACTGACAGGCTGTTACTGCCTGGTCTCCAGGGGAGCAGCTGTCAGACTTTTGACTCTTTGTAATGTCTATGGATTTTCTATGTATGTTGCTCTCTAGAACATATGTTTCTGCATAAGCATTAGAATAAAAGGCACCAGTATTGGCGTTGAGATTCAGGGGAAGCTCTGTGGCTATTAGAGCTTTTATTTAGAGTATTCATGCCTTCAGACCCTGCCCTTTTTGTTGTGACTTGGTACACAAAATTCTGCTTTTCCATAAATTGTTGTGTGCCTGTCATTTCCAAGTGAAAAAGCCGAGGAGAACTATGAAGTGGTGCTTGTGTTTCAGATCAAGACTGTAAGATGCTCAGTTATTTTTCATTTTCCCTTGTGGGCATTGCAGAAGGATCATATTGCTTTATGTAGCTGACTTGTGTAAATATTGGAGATGTTAAATTCTTTAGAAGATTCTGAAATGATAATGAAACTTGAGATCTCAAACCTCTGTTTTCTTCACTTGGCCCCATGATGATGTTTCTGATGGAAGACAGCAAAAGATCTGATTTGTTCTGGACTCTGAGCAACTTCTTGAGATAAAGCTTATTTGAGGATTGGTTGTGGGGTTTTCATTAAACTTCATGTAAAGCCTTAGTCTTGCAACTTCATTATGTTTAATTAGATGCAACAGCTGTCATGAGAAACGTGTCTGTCTGAAGAATTTGGATCCAGTGGCCTCTAGCTTCCCCGTGTTTATCCTTTAGGTACAAAGGACCTATTGTTGCTGCAGTCTGTGTTCCCAAATCCATCCTAACATCCTTTGAGGGCAAATGGCACATCCAGGCAGTGGTGCTGTGTTGAGCCTGTTGTCACTGGCTGTGTGTTCTTTAAAGAACAGACTGCTGCTTGCACACAGATATTCTGGCAATGCTAATAGAGTACTATACAGCATCAGAGTCTTTAAAGTGAATGTTAATGTATGTGAAACACCATAAACCTTCCTGCTTCTTCCTAATGCTGTGTTCAGAGTAATGCATTCTTACATCCCTCACATAGAGTGAGAGCTAGTGCTTTGCATGAAAAACACCTGGGCCCCTAAGTATCTGGGGCTTTGTTCAAGGCCAACATCCTGGGGCCTTTCAAACTTACACTGCGTTGCTTTATGTCTTGCCAGAACACAGGGCTGTCCCTGGGTAATTTTACATTTTAAAAAAGTTTGTATTTTAAAGTTTTTAAAAGGCCTCTGTCTTTCAGTTTTTCAACTTCTTCCTAACTTGAGGCAGAACGATGCAGCTTTCTTGTTGGGGAAATGTTGGAGGGAACTTCAGTGGGAGGAGAGAGTAATTATTTATTTATTTATTTATATTTTCTATGGGAAAAGTATTTGCTTGGGTTTACTGTTTTGCTGAGCAGCTAATGTTAACTGTACGGAGCTGACTAGAGGTGGAGAATGCTGGAAATCTGTCTGGGGCCTAGGCGTTTGGTAGCCAGGGCTATCAGAGATGCAGTGTCACCTGCGCTTGCCACACCTGCATGAAATCTTCATGATCATCTGGCATGCAAAGTGTTATTGCTTGACCTAAGATAAAGAACTGAATTACAGCCATGGCTGCTTCATGACTTCTCATGCAGATGCTTACTATGCAGTTATTACATGCTGACAGAAGACAGATCAGGCTTTCATTAAGGAACTGAGATAGGCATGTAATTTGGGATGGCAACTTCTGCACATCTAAACATTAAAAAGTTTGAATTTGCATTCTAGGATTATCTTCATGTTTAATTATAAGGAAGGTTTCATGCTATTTTACAAAGAAGGGTTAAGTGACCTGACTGCAAAACCAAACTCAGTGGGCTGGCTTTTTTTGTGACCTATTTGTGTGTGTTGGCAGGGAGGGGAGAGTTTATTCTGAAAATTCAACCTGCTTTGTTAAAACTGGAATTTCTGGATGAATCCCCAGATCTGGGTAGTCAAGGTTTTCCTGCCCATGTGAGCAGTCAGGAGTCTAGCTTTTACATTTTACTTCAAAATTATTCTTGGCTTCCCCTCAAAGTACTTTTTTTTCCTCTTCAGAAAAACTGCTGCAGAAGACGTTATAAGTCTTTTTCACCATACATGAGAGCAGCAAATATCTGGGCTCCTATTGCCTGGAGTAATTTCAGTTAAGTATAGCTGATATAGTTATTGCTTCTTAAATACTGAGGATTAGTATCCCAAAAAATATGTCTGTACAAGCTGTTGCATTAAAGCTGACTAGGAGTTGAGGCTAACAATCATGCTGGATGATTTTACACTAACTACTAGCTTATAGATTATTATATACAACTGTATTTACCCTCGGTGGTATTTCTCCCTCTCCGGGGAAGGTGAGCAAGGTTTTAAGGAACAAAGACCAACCTACTCAGCTCTAACTTTACCTGTTGCAAATATAGCAATAACTAACTGCTTCATAGACTCAGAGGAATTCCACTGGAACGTGACTTAATGTTCCCATTTATTTGCAATGAGAAAGCAATGTTTAACACAATGAGCTCTGAAATGGAATGCATCCTTTGGTTCATAGCCGGGTCTTTTTGATTTAACACGCTATGCTGAGAAACTGGGTCAGTTAAATGGGTGCAATGAGCTTGCCTTGTCAGCCAAGGGGATGCCAGTGAGGCTGTCCCCAATTCGTGTTTTGTGAACTGATAAGGCTCTTTTTTTCCCTTGTCAGCAAACTATGTGCTCTGCAGTGTGCAAGGAAAGGCTCATGACTGTTGTGTTCTGCTGCCACTGCCCTCTCTGAAATGGTCGGTGTCAGGCAGGTAGCACAGAAAAGATTCTGTCATGGGAGCAGGGGAAGAGCATGTGAAATGCTTTCTTCAGTGTTGTGCTGTACTTCTTTCCCATTCTCACAGTAATCAGATTTTCCTTCCCCCAGAATAGAAATAGTAGGTGTGTCATTTGCCTTCTCTTTTGAGCTTCTTGGAGATCCTTTAAATCATAAAAATGTAGCACTAGGGAGGACTTGAACCTCTGTTGTCAGAAGGCTGCATGACAGTGGTAATATAGTATCCTAATATCTTACCACTCCAGCAGTTATTGTTTCTTTTCATGTTACCCAGCCTACAATAAGAGGGCTTTTTGCTGATTTTCTCCGTGTGGGTTTAAATGTTCTCGTCTTCTTTACACATCGTGTTTCATGCAACTCCCATTGGGGAAAGATCAGTGACATATTTTAAAATCAAATTCATTTTGAAACAAAACATACCCAACCTGCAGCCAACCCAGAAACACCTGACCTGCAGATTAGTGCAGACTTTTCTTTATTAACTTGCCCCCTTCGAAAAGAAGCATTGAAATCTGGGTGACGGCGTTCCAACCAGCAAACTCATCAGGCAGGCAGAACAGAACAGTCACCTTCTGTAATGCTTCCGGTGACAAATACACTCAAGAATGTAATTTTCCCTTCTATGTAATAGCATCACACCAGGAAATGTGGTGTTTTTCTGGGGATTATAATAGACCACATCCTTGTCTAGTCCTGCTGTAGCCCATTGTTTGCAAGGCTGTAATTTGTTCATCCCCACCCCTTGTCCATTCTCACCTCTCCAAGTGTAACACCTGTAACTATTTTTCAGACCTACCAAGATCTTTGTATTCCAGCCCTGTCCTCCTAAAGAGTTTCTTATTTGTTCTTGATTAGGTGTTGTTTGTGAACTTGTAAGTGCAGTCTGTCTTCCAGGGACCATGAGAATACATAGCTTTGTTTTCTTGCTCCCTCAATCCCACTATACTCACATCCCCCTGACAAGACCTTGGCTTAACATGAAAAGATCAGAATACATGTCCCGGCAGTAGTTCCAGTAAGATGAAGGTGCTGAGCCCAATTGGGAGGGAAGTTATGCTTTGGCAATCCTGCAGCAGTGAATAAATTGATCATTTGCTTGATATTAATATCATTGTCTTCTGCTTTGAAAGAAGCTGTGGAGGATGTAGGTGTACAACTTGTCATGTGGTTATGATTTCACATGGCTCAGATTTGTTGTATGCCTAATTTATGTCATATGGGACCACATCCAATGTTACTAGATGAGGTTTGATCCATCAGGCAGGTTATTCTGTCAAATACACAGAATTGGCTCTAAGTGTTATGTTCTTGATATGTTGGTGTCATAAGTACTAAAAAAGAATATAAATTGTGCTAATATTTATGCAGTTGCTTGGTTTGTGTTACTTACCTTCTCAGAGCTGTCTTCTCCTCTCCACAGTCTCTGAACCATTAGCTGTTGACTTAGGTAACTCGTGGAGGACAGAGGAATGCACACATTGAAGTTTTAGCAGGTCAGCTCTGAGCTCTGGAGCCTCTAGGATCTTTTTCCCTAGTCAAAGTTGAAAATTTTTCCAAAATAGTTTCCAGGAGCTGGGATTACAGTTACTCCACCAGTTAGCACAATGTCTTACTTTATTGTTGGACCTGGAACCAATAAACACTACTGCTTGCAATGTGGAAAAGTTTCAGTGCCCTTGTGATGCTGCTACATGAAGTTGCTTTTCCTATTACCAGATACTTAATCACTACACACGTCTATGAACAGCTCTGGTTGCTAAGGTCAAAATAAGATTACTTTGCCCATGCAGATGCATTGCAGCCTGTGCCAAGAAGCTTCCCTGTTACTTATTCCAAGAGTAGTTGTTGCTTGTGTAGTGGAAGAGTAGACCTGCAGAAGTGAGGATGTAAGCATAATACTTATGCTTTCTCAATTGTATTAGTAATACTATTTACTTGCTTAGACTTCCATATTTCTTTAGCACAAGCATGTCTATATGCTATACAGTCAGTTTGTGTATGTGCAAGAAAGCTTAACAGCCCTGCGTGCTGTTGTTCATGGTATGTGCTGTGCAGTACAAAACGTCAAAATGTGGTTAATCTGATAACGACTTGACTTGGGTTTCCAGACACCCACTGGCTGAAGAAAGAAGGCAAAGTCTGTCTAGGTTTCTCCACTATGATACTGCTAATTGCCACCACTGGGAGAGATACATCACTAGTATTTGCACTTGCAAACCTGCTGTTTATGAGACTCTGGTCTTTATCCCTCCTTGGGAAGGAAGAAAACATTCCTGAGCATTGTCTGAAGCATTTAGAGCTGCCTAATGATAGTGATAAACAACATGGTTAAGTACTGGTTTATCTTGTGTATGAGTAAAAGTTGGTATTTACTGCCCTTTATCTTATGTATTCACTGAAAATAAATGGTATGGTCATCTAAACGACTTGCACAACTTCATGGTTTCCCTGAAATATTTTATTATGCAAGTGAACTTAAGGGTTATTAGATTGTGTGTCAGGTTGCAAATATACACGAAGGCTTAGTGTGTGTGAGATCTGTGGGGTCATTGTTTTTTTTTCTGTTCTTTCCCTTTCCTCTTCAGTATGGGATGTTTTGCAGTGGACCTGAAGTAGCAGGAGGGGATTGTTGACTTCAGAGATACCAGAAACAGATTCAGAACTGATGAGCTCAAGAGTCAAACTTCAGAAAAAAAGCTGTGCATGCATAGTGTCCAACACACCTGGAAACTGGGCATTTGAGAGGAAAGAACTGAAGAGGCAATGTCATGTTGGGTTCCTGTCTATGTCTTAGGTCTTCCACAGACATGTTACAGTGATTAAGTATCTGGTAATAGGAAAAACAACTTCATGTAGCAGCATCAGAAGGGCACTGAAACTGCTTTTTACCACATTCCAAACAGTAGTGTTCATTGGTTCCAGGTTCAGGTTGGCAGTGTGTTGCCTCCTTAAGAGACAGTGTTTTCTGAATGCTTTTCAAACGGCACTGTAATTTTGCAAGTTAGATACTCTATTAACGTGCATGGACTTAGAAAGGCTGCACTGTCCCATTATTTGATCTACTGATTTAGCATTAGAAGAGATGTTGTCTTGACTACAACAAAACAAAAAAGAACAAATGCATGACTTAAGGGCATTGCTAAAGTATAGAAGTTTCCATTCTAACTACTCTATCTTCTGGTGCAAGAACTTTCCATGGTGTTATGATCATTTAAACCATATTCTGAAGTTCTCTCTCATTCTGTCTTTCATCTTATACTCTCCTGTTCCAGTAGGTAATTGTAGCTAGCATGTTACAGTCCATCCTGAACAGTCAGAAGTCACAGAACTGGTGTTCCGTCTTTTAGTGTAATAAGTTCTTCAGCTTCTGCTGTCCCTTACAATTCGTGGAGAGTTTTTCCTTTCAATGCAAATGGCATTGCCTTTTTTCAACACTATGCTTTTTCCTCTCTGGATCCGATTTGTTAGCAGTTTTATGCATCCTAAGACAGGGGGAGAGGAAAAACCTGTGTTCTGTAATGTTTGTGTATGCACGAGCAAAACTTCTAAGGCCAAATTTGTCATTTTAAGTATATTAGTCTTGGACATAAAAGTATAATCATAGAATGGTTTGGGTTGGAAGGGACCTTTAAAGATCCTCTACTTCTAACTCCAGAATCATGGTGTTACAACACTGGCCTATGGAGAAGAAAGTTACGTCTTACGGTCTAGGATTTTTAGCATGCTATGTGCTTAAATGCACATAGTTTTTAATATAAAACCCTCATCTCATGTATAACAGCCATGTGCTCTTCTACCCCCTACACATCCCCCATGCTCTTAAAACTATTTTCATTTTGGTTGTGGTTTCAATTTTGTCAGGGGTTACTGCCAGGATTTGGTAGGGATCTTACAAATGACCTGCCTTGCCTACACAAGGTGAGCAGGACTTCACGTGTGAAAGTTGTCTTAACTGTGTCTTGCTCTTTTTGTTGCTCATAGAAATTAGTTTGTTCCCCATTTTCCTTCCCAATAATACCTTGAATTGGTTAGCACCTTGGGTGTTGATTTAATCGTCTTGGCGCCATGGGGAGTTTCATGTGGTCTGAGCTGAATGCCAAACTGATGGTCTCTCTGTGTAACAGACATCAAAGTTTCTTCAGGCTGTGTAAACCAGGGTTTCAAGTGGGCTAAGCTCTGTTTGCTTGCTTTACTACCAGCTTCTCTGTAGCTAAAAGCTTGTTTAGAAACACTGTTAAAACCATTATGTTCTTTTCAAAATCAAGGCTAAGGTTTGGAGATGAGAAGCAAGGCAACTTAATATGGCACGAAAGAGACTCAGAGGATTTTCCCAGGCAGTCATCACCTCATTGAAGGAACAGATGCTTGAGGCCTTGTCTCTTCTTGCTCTGCCTGTCATGTGGCAGGCAGCTTGTCTGAGGGCACACCAGGGAATTCCTCTTTGTCCTGCTGGTTATGTAGCCCTTTAAGACCACAGAAATTAACATTTACCATGCGCCCCCAAGTGTCCTTGAAAGTTTTCTGGATAACCAAGTAGTGATGTTCTGAATGTCTCTGGATTTAAATGATTGAATTGGAAAGCAGATTACTAGAACTTTTGGTCTTACTACTCAAATCTTAATATACATAGTGGCTAAATGGCTTCAGCACTAAATAGCTCACTGTATAGCTGACCCTTCAGGAAGGGGACTGTATCCAGAAGAGTCTTTTAGGGTTGTAGTAATACAGGGTATTTCCCTAGACTAGAGAGTTTAACTTTTTTTACTAGCAGATAACCACTAAGGAGAGAGAGTTCATAAACATACATACTGGTACCAGCTGGAATTCTGTGCTCAGCCAACATCCTACAGGTTTTCTGGTAAGGGTTAGGAAGCATATTCTTGTAAATTCTTTAACTTGTAAAGTGATTGATAGTTATTTTCTACTTGCTGTGGTATTTAAGCCAGAAGTACAAGTAACTTAGACAGTACAAAACTGAAGATTATGAGCATATGTTTCCTTGAAGCGGGTAGAAAGGGATTAGATTATGATTAGGGATTTATTGTTGAGAGGGATTAAGCAACAGGTGTTTTTTGAGGTCACATCTTTGAATTGCAGCTTGCTATTCCAGAGAATTTGGTATCTGAACTTCCCCTTCCTACACTGGAAGCACTGCTTGGGAAATCTTTAGTTTTTAGGCACAGGAAGAAAACCTTAAGCATAATTCCATACTCCATTATGGATCCTGAATGATACAGCTGGGAAAAGGAGCTCTTGGAAAACCTTTCTTGCTTGTTCTTTCATACTGTGTTTAGAGGACTTTTTTAAACAAAAATGAAGTCCTACTTTAAAGGGCATTGCTTTAAAAATACAGCTTGAAACTGACAGGGCACTAAGCAGTCAACTTGTGGTTCAGTTCTATGGTTCCATGACTTGGAAACTGCCTTCAGTCATCTTTCTGTAGGAAGGTTCTCTGTCATCTGGGAGAGAGCATGAGAAAGAAACTACTCTATAAAGGATAAAAGATTCTTAATACCTTCATGGAATCATAGAATTGCTTAGTTTGGAAAAGACATCTAAGATGCTCAAGTTCAGCCATTAACCTAGCATTGCCAGGGCTACCACTAACCCGAAGGGGGTTGGTTAGTCATTTCATGTCTCACTAAAAAAGCAGTGCAAAATTTTCTGATCTATTTGACTAAAACTAGCTGCAGCAACTTATTTTATTCGCACTTCTGTGTTGTCTGTAACCTTGTTTCACCTGACACTTATCCCAGAGTTTAAATACACATAATTAAGTGGCTGGGAACTGCTGAAGGTCAAAGCTTTGCAGCGAGTTACTCTATTCTTCTACTGCTTCTTACCTCATTTCTTCAGACATGTGTCTCTGCACTGGTCACCAGTGCCGCAGCTGTAGTAGGCTCTCCTGGTCTCTCAGCTCTGGCTTCCTGTGACATGGCATTTACAAAATATTGTGAAATTGTTATGAAATCTCATCTGCCTGTAGCTTACCTGTTGTCTGGCCTTGTGTTTACATGTCCACTTTTTCTTCTTTCCTTTAAAATACTAAGCTACTAATCTAGTTGTTAGTAGAACTATACTACACGATCATCCAAGTTTGGGGGTTTTTGTTTTAGGGATGTTGGGGTTTTAATGTAGTTGTAGTATAACAATGCAAACAATATAGTTTCCTGTAGTCAGAACAGTTGTAGATAATCGTTCCCCAGTTTGCCATTTTACTGGTCCTTATGCTATTCCCTGCAAACTTATTTGCTGCTTTTGCCTCCTGATTAACTGCTAACAGACTTTTTCTAGTCATTAAACACTTTTGCCTTCTGCATTCAGTAGTAACTTCTGTCTTGCAGTCTACTGCCATTGCATTAAATCTGGTTATGTTGTTTCTTCACTGACAGCAAGAGTTTAGTGAACTCTTGCCCTGTAGTTTCATTCAGTACCCATTACTGCTGTTTTTATGTGCTGAGTAGACTTTTATGAGGGAAAGAATGAACGTTTATCAGGTTAACGCTGATTGCTTTGTAAGAATAATCTGCAGCCTTTTGCCTTTAAAACCTCAGATTAATTCCAGCTCTAATATAAATGGAAGGTAAATTATAAGTCTTAAATTTAATTTAGTCATTAGGGCCTTTCGTAATCCAAGGGATGGCCTGCAGGCAGCTATCCTTGCACTCACAGTAGCTCTTAGTCCAATAGGGTTTAGGCCTGGAAAGGGTCAAGTCTAAAATGCCCTCTCATTTAACCAGAAGATCATTCCAATCCTGTGTTGAGTAGGAAAGCCTGCGGAGCAATCTGGATAAGACAGCAGAATGAGTGCCCCAATTAAGTTTGCTGGTGTGATAACAGAAATCTAATTGAGGTTTAAGTGTGTATCTTACAGAGGTTACGGTAGTGCATCGAAGCGTAGAGACTACTGTATGTAAAGTACTGTGTTAACACCTAGAAATAGCTTTCAATACATTTTAAACAATGCTTTTTGTTTTTCTCCTTAGATCAACGTTCGAGTTGTTACTATGGATGCAGAGCTGGAGTTTGCCATCCAGCCAAACACTACAGGCAAACAGCTGTTTGACCAGGTCAGTGAAGGGTTGGTATGGGCTCGTGTTGTTTTAAGTTTGGAGTACGTTTCAGACTACAGTGTTTTCTTAAGATTGGATTCCAAACCTATCTTTCTTCTCTCTACCTCCTAATCAAAGGCCCCTGGTCTGAACTAAGATCTCTAAATTCCATCACAGTAAAAAACCCAAACAAACATACCTGCAAAGGTTTTTGCATGTTCCAGTGAAACCTGTCTTCCTAGCATGCTGGGTGGTGAAATGTCACAAGGGACGGCATAGGTAGCATGTGAAAATGCACCTCTTGCTTTGACATACAGCTTAGCTCTTACATAGTTCTTAAATTCTAAGGTTGAGATGTTGTCCCTGTGCACAAAACTCTTCAGAATCAGGTCTTCAGATGGCTGATGAAGGTGTTGGCATAGCTGCATTCATTCAGAAGCTAGGTTGAAGGTAGCTGCTTGCCAAAGGTGTTTGACTTTGTCAAACTACTGGAAAACCAGAAGAGTTTGTGATTTCCATGCAGCATTTATAGGCAACATGCCTTGTAAGAAGCCTCTGTGCAGCAGGATTGAGCAGAGACTTGCACAGCCTGCCCTCTGGGATTCCCAGGGGAGTGGAGGGCATGAGGGAGAGGCCAAGACTCTCCTCCCTTACTGTTATTCTTCCTGCTACTGCACTAACAATATACAGGTCTGTTTGAAGATGAACCTACAAAGGTCAGATAAAGACAACTAAAATAAACAACGTGCCCTTTGTAAAACTTTGTTATTATTGTCTTAAATAGCATGCTGTTACAAAACTGAAATAAGGCCTAGATTTCAGCAAAAAAAATTTTACTTACTGCTTTAGAATTAAAAAGCAATACTAGTTTCTAGCCA
>NW_008674501.1:18058-49318 GCF_000695815.1 Acanthisitta chloris
AATTGATCTGTGCAGACTTCAGTCACGTATTTTAAGCTGTTTACAAACTGTTACTGCAATTCCTTTGCAATTCTCCCCTTGTCTCCTGCTAGTCTTGATAGCAAAGGGTGGTTGAGCTTTAACTCAGGTAGGGAGACTGTCTAAACAATGTCCATTTCTTCCAAGGTTTTGTTTGTACAATTTATTGTTTCAGTGAGTTAAATAGAACTTGCTAGACCTTATGACAATTGTACAGTAAGAAGTGCTTAAAAAACCCAAACAATAAAAAAAAGGCAAAAAAGCCCCCCAAAAAACCAGCAAACCCCTCCAAACAAACAAATAACCCCCAAGCCCATCAAAAAGAAAAAAGCCCACCAAAATAAATCAACAAAATCACAAACCCTGGACAAAAAACAGGAAAACAGTTTTTAGTCGGCTCTTAAAGAGGGAGTAAAAGAGGGAAATCAAATTCTAATCACTGTAGAGTTTCACAGTACGAAATTGAGTACTCCAACTTGTGTTTAGCATTAAATCTAACTTTAATTTCTTTTGATTACTGTTGATGTGGGATAAACAAAGGCATGTAGTGTCAGGACAAGAGAGAATGGCTTCAAACTGAAAGAGTAGATTTAGATTAGATACTAGGAAAAAAGTCTTCACTGTGAGGGTGGTGAGGTGCTGGAATAGGTTCCCTGGAACAGCTGTAGATGCACCATCTCTGGAAGTGTTCAACACTAGATTGGATGGAGCTGTGAGCAACCTGGTCTAGTGGAAGATGTCCCTGTCCATGGCAGGGAGTTGGAACTTTAAGGTCAATTCCAGCCCAGGCAATTCTGTGATCCTATGATTCCATTTACTGCTGATCACACTTGCATCAAGGTAACTTCTTCCCCCAGCCCCTTTCATGTTAATCTAACACAAAGAATTTCACTTCTCAGGGTACACAAATCCAAAGGACTAAAAGCCAGGTTTTTAAAAGCAATGCCTTAGGGCATACTTACACTGTCTAACCTATGTTGCTTATGACCAGTATTCAACAAGGACTTCCCCCCCATATATATCAACTAATGTTAGCCTCCGTTGAGAGTTAGTCATCTCTCTACCAGAAAACACTTTCTAGACCTTCAGTCATGAAGTTCAAAATCCTGAGAACATGGAAAAAGGCAGGATGTTTCAGGTTCAAGATACTTCTAGCTTGCTGTCTACTAGGTACTTTGGAATTTATGAGTATTACTTGGTGTTCCACTTAGTGCACTACTGGGGTAGACTGTCACTGCATGAAGATTTGTTCCTTGCATCCAGTGGCTTGGGCTTAAAACCTGTGATTGGAAATTCTTCACTTCTGCTGTGCAAGCCTTTTGCTAGGCCCTTATCTTGGGTGGAGGCTGCAGTCAGATAAAGCCTATGGTGGCAACAGGTTTTCACAGGTATGGGGAGTGGCCTAACTTGAACTGCAGAACCACTGTGGGGGTGTTGAAGAAGCAGGTTATTTTTAAAAACTACAAGATGATTTCTTGGCCTGGCTGTCAGCTAGCAGAACTACTCTGGCAGTGCCCTTGTGTTTTAGGCTTTGCTAGCGTAAGTGTAACCTGCATATAATGTGGGTTATAGCTCCTCTTCATAGGAAGGAGGAAATACTGGAAGCCAGTGACTTGAGTTCAGCTCCACTCAAGCCAGATCTGTGCAGAGTTTACATTGCAGTGAGGTCTGAGGTGTCCCAAGAATTAATACAGGGGGCTCTGCAGCTAGCTGAGTTACTGAATTACCTCCCAGGTAGTCATGTGCCTTTCTGACTATGAGTTAAAAGAAAGTCAAATGGAGGAGAGTGTGCCACTGGCGTTTGCTGAAAGTGAACACATTACTGGGTGGAACGTGCAGGCTTAAGATTTGCTGCTTCGTGCATTTGAGGAGCAGGAGGAGGTGTCTCCCATCTTGAATATAATGTCTTGGTTTTGATTGCTTTCTTGTTTTGCTACAGACAAAGTTTGCAGAGCATTTCCCAGAACACAGGCTAAAACATTCTTTATTCCTTGTCTTGGAACTCTGTCATATCATGAACTTCAGCTTAATATTTCTTCCTTCCTTGCCTTTGGGTTTTGGGAAAAACTTGAGGGGTCATAACTTCTGCAAGCTCTCTAAGTTGATTTTTAGAAAAAAGTATGCTTTTTCTGTTGTGAGACATTCAGAGATAATGACCTGATAACTGCTTGATTTATGCAACTCTTTATTTTAACCAAGTTGCAGCACTCTTTTGTGCTACAGGAAGTACCACACTCAATATACCCCTGCTTTTCTGCTAGACTTCAGAAAAATACATCTAGCTGTCTGAAAACTTGTCTCTTCTGTGATGAAACAAGCCACTTTGGAGGAAGAGAGAAAGAGAATTTTAGTCAAGTAAAAGCTGAAGTATTTTCAGATCCCAGGTCTTTTTCAAAAGTTGTGGGGCATAGTTGTTGCGGGTCTTTTTCTTGCATTGGTGGGTTTTGTTGGAGTTTTTTTTGGGGTTTTTGTTAACATAAACTCTCCTTAGTCTTAACTAACATAACATTGTTTCTCTCAAGGCTGCTCTCCAGTCAGAGTATATCCAGCAATACTGTAAATGTGGAGGATGAAACAGATCCTTGGTTGAGATCTTAGACTTGTTGAGCACATATAACTACGCAATCTCAAGTCTGTCACACTTCCTAACTTGCAAAGCCGTTTTAAAAACCTCTTACTTTCCACTCAACTCAGCTCACTATGGTGATGCCTACGTCACTTTTTGAGGGACTACTCTGCAAAGAGTTGGATTCAGTGATCTTTATGTGCCCCTTCCAACTCTGAATATCCTGTGAAATAAGATCAAGGAAGTGATCTAGATATGTACAGAGTGGGTCTTTCCAGATTTCAGTTCTATCTAGAGCACAGCTTTGCAGATAGATGAGCTGGCACCCAACTACTTGGCTGTAAGAACATGCAGTCAAGAGAGGGAGGTGGTCAGGGACTTGTTAGGCTATCTTCTCTACTGAGGAGAAGGAACGTCCAAACAGAACTATTTTCACTAGTAAGTGTGCCATCTAGTCAATGGATGGTGTTTCTACATCTTTCAGTTGGGTAGTGTTTACATAATACAAAACGAAACTTTTCCTAATGTGGGGCCATCAATGTATTTTGTCCTTCCAAACCAGCCTTTTTGTGAGCTTAAAAAAAGTAATACCCTTGACTAAGAACACTTGCATCCTGTTTTAATTCTCAAAACTACCCAGAGAGATTACTGGAGCAGCTGTGTAAAGGATCTCTCAGTTGCTTCCTCCAGACAAATAATCTTTGGTGACTGGCAGACAGGATCACTTGAGCCGTTAGTACTGCTCTAACTAGTTGTAGTTAGTATTGACATCATTAGAGACCATTTCACCATAAGCTTTGGTGAGAGAAATAACTTGTCTGTTTCACCAAGTACAATTTTAAGAAGGGCTAGTAGATAAACGTAAGAGAAGCCCCACCTGCTGCCAGTGGATCAGTCTAGCAGTTGGTAGCCCATCACTTGCTGTTTGTCTCACCTGGTTTCCCCAGAATTGCTTTCTAGGGACTAGGTGGGATAAGTATCTTAGCCTATGCTATTGCTGTCATCTACTATGGCAGCTGTATATCTTGATCTACAAGGCAAAATTAAAGGATGCCAGATGAGTACGTTTAGGCTGTTGCCTGCACCCTTCACAGGTGATGTGGGACTTGAAAGGATTCCTGGACTTCAAGTGAAATGTTACCTACAATAATATTTTTTTACCTTTCTGTTGCAGGTGGTTAAAACCATAGGTTTGCGAGAAGTGTGGTACTTTGGTCTTCAGTATGTGGACAACAAAGGATTCCAGACGTGGCTGAAGCTTGACAAAAAGGTAACGCACTTTGAGATAATTGCTGACCAAAGGTTAAAGCTTACGTGATTCCTAATGTGTTATTGGCTCTAACTTTATAAACCTTGTACCTCTTGTTGATCATTCCTTAATTTTCATAACTCCAGGCTTGTTGATCTGTCCTTAATTTTCATAACTCCCGGATTGTTTTTAGAGAACTTTGTGATCTCTGTGGGAGCCGTTTAGGTGAGGTGTGGCATAGTGGAAGTTTGCTCTTTCACTTTCTGTGAGTTGTAGAAAGCATTTGTCAGATGTGCAGCAGCAGCTTGATACTGTACTTATTTGGGTAGAAGCAGCTATGCTTTCTATAACTGGAGGAATATCTCAGGTAATGATGGTTTTAGGCCCTGTTTCTGCAGAATCTGTTGCTGCACTGATCAGAAAGACAGTAATGAGTTGCCAGTCACTTGCTTCTTAAGTCATATGCCCCAAATACTTTTTTTCTGTGTAAAAGCAATCTCTTCTATTGTTTGCATCCCTGCTCAGTTGTAGTGTCACCTCTGTCCTCAGGTTTCTGCTCAAGAAATCAGAAAGGAGAATCCTCTCCAATTCAAATTCCGTGCCAAGTTCTTCCCAGAGGATGTGGCTGAAGAGCTGATCCAGGATATCACGCAGAAGCTCTTCTTCCTGCAGGTGAAGGAAGGGATCCTCAGCGATGAGATCTACTGTCCTCCTGAAACAGCAGTACTTCTTGGCTCCTATGCTGTGCAGGCCAAATTTGGAGATTATAACAAAGATGTGCACAAGCCTGGATACCTCAATTCAGAGCGTCTCATCCCCCAAAGGTGAAGGAGTTGGTTGATACAGTCTCTGGTTTGGGGGTTTGTTTTGTTCATGGGTTTTTTCTTGTTGGGCTTTTGTTGTTGGGTGGTGGTGGTGGCGTTTGTTGGTTTGGGGGTTTTTAAAATATAAATTATAGTTAAATACATAGTGCTTCATTGAAAGCCCAATTCTTTTTTTTAATTGAATTGCATACATTTGGAAATCATATCTTGAGACTACATACCCATGCAGGATCAGTGTATGTTATCAGCCAGTGGCTTCTGTTTGTGCTTCCTGAGGATGCTGCAAGCAATGTCTAATTCCAGGAATGGCACCAACTTTTGCTTTGTTTTAATCCAGTGGTGCCTGCAGTGTGTATGCGATTCTTTTGTGCAAGTGTTTTGTTTATGCCTCTCATGTCTCTGGTCAGTGTGCAGAAAGGCTTTGCAGAAGGGTTTTTTTCTTTCTGAATTGCTCTGCTTCACAGAGTACACCTTTGGGCTGAGTAGGGTCTTCCTTTTGGTTACAGGAAGTGTCCTGCCAGAGAGTAATTTTTCAGTAAGACTGACAAAGATCAGCATCAGTGGTTACTGCAGAGCATCTATTCTTGCTAATATCTGTTTCCTTGTGTAGGGTGATGGACCAGCATAAACTCTCCAGAGAGCAGTGGGAAGAACGGATCCAGGTGTGGCATGCTGAACACAGTGGCATGCTCAAGTAAGTGTTTTGTTTTGGTCTTTAAGCTGGTTACTTTCTTGCTTGTTGATTATGTTAAGCTTGCAGTTCTGCAACATTGTTTTGAAATAGACTCTATGAGTTGCTTGTGTGGGGCAACTCCTTGTGTATGTATTCTAGTTCAGTATTGAATCATATGGTAAAACTCAGTAGGATATTTTCTACTGGTGCTGAGAACAGTGTTGCTTCCTGAAGATCCTGGAGCTATGTACAGTTGTATGAGTGATGACTCTGAGTGGGGGAGGAGGGGGTGGGAAGTAAAGGTGTATGTCAAACCTAAGTCATTGAATCATTTTCATTGACAGATGGGGCAAATTTGGATACTATACCTTTCCTGCTGGTTGTACTGTGAGACAAGGATGAATGCTGGGAGAGCTGAATGTTGCTCATTTTCTTTCTGTAAATACTAGGGATTGGTAAATGGGAGTACTCTGTGTTTATAGATGTAATATCATAACTTGTGAAGTGAATCCCAAATAGTGAATGTTCAGTTTTAACCCCTGTGTTTGATATGTGGGTTTAGGAAAAGTTACCTTTTCTTCTGAGGGCTTTGTGCTTTCTGAGATAGCCAGATAAATGAGAAACCAACATCTGCTCTCCCTCCTGTCTCAACCAGAGAGAATGCCATGCTGGAATACCTGAAGATTGCCCAAGACCTGGAGATGTATGGAATAAACTACTTTGAAATCAAGAATAAGAAAGGAACTGACCTTTGGCTGGGGGTTGATGCCTTGGGGCTCAACATCTATGAAAAGGATGATAAGTAAGGCTTTTATTTTCATCTCTGATCTCCCAGAGAGGGCTGGTATGGGAGCCAAGAGACATTTCTCATTTATAGGATCAGGGCAAAGTTAAGAACTTGCTTGTTCCAATTTTGGATCAGTAGGTGAAGCGAGGAAATGGGCTTTCACATCATCCTTGCTTTCATGACTTTCCTGACCTGCTAATGCTACCTACTGTATAAAGAGGGATGTCAGTTGTACTATGCCATCTGCTTAATCATGCACTGTTGTGGAGCTGAATCCTGAACTAAGGAGTTTATCAAGCTTTTCCTTGAGTCAGGTTGCCAGGTTTGCCATTGGCGGGTACAATACAAGAACTCAGGCTAACATATCTGCAGTGTTCAGACATCTAAGGACATTCCTGTCCTAAAGTTAATGACAGTTGTGTGTACAACTGCCTGGTTTTGAAAAAGGCAGATTATGGGGTAGACAAGAAGCAAAGCTGGATAACACCCAGAACCCGGGGAGGAGCTGGCCTGTGTGTAGTTACTGTGGACAAGGAATGAAATGAGGTCTTGCTGAGGTACACATAGTTTTAATCAGCCCTTCTGGTAAAGGCAGTCATTATTAATTGGATAGTAGGTGGGAAATGATAGACTACATCTATAAATAAACATAAGAGGAAGGTGAGAACAGCTGTGTCTAAGCCTGCTAGTCTCTTCTAATACTCCACAACTGTAGGATTGAAGGGGAGTTAAAATAGATGTTTTTTAGATAGAGCATTGCTGTATAGGCTGCTTTTTCTCCTCCCCACCTCAAATTCCAAATATTATTTTTTTGTCACTAATGCTGTCATTGTAATACAGAAGGAATTTCACCTGTTCTACATCTTTGCCTCCAAAATTCTTTGAATGCAACCCAAATATCAGTTGGAACTCTCTGGAGCTTCTGTTAATATGGTAAAGAAAAAGGCAGTCTTTTCTGCAATGCTAATGTGTGCTGTCACCCAGAAAACAAGGAGTGTCACTTGAAAGAAAAGTAGTTTCGCTCATGTAATACTTCGGTCTTGAATGACTAGTCTTGCTATGTAACCATGGTCACACAAACAGGTTTTTCAAGCTGCAGAAGCAGACATAGTATAGCCATTGACTGTAAAGAGCTATCAAGAGCATTTGCAAAACAAATGCAGCGCTGGAATAAACTGCTTATTTCTGCCGCAACTCTTGCCACTATGTAATTAAGTCTTTTCGGCAGATATGGACTAGAAAAACAGTAATGTGTGTGGCGCCTCTGGTCTGTGTGTGCAAAATTTGGGGACTGGGGACAAAGGTGAAAAAACAGATTGCGTTGTTGAAGTTCAGCCTGAAAAGAATGAGACTGTGCTATAGGTGTGTGAGCCTCTATACTGTTGAGTGTCAGTGTCCCACAAGCTTTTCTTTTCCCCCTGCAGTAAAGAGAAGAATCTGCAATAGAACTTACCAATAAGTAAATTATTTTACTTGTCCATCATACTGTATTATCTAGGATTGAAACACTTAAGCTAATGTGATGAAGGCTGGAGTCCTTAGTTCATCTTAGTCTAATCAAATCATTTTCTTTACAGTTCTTAATTAATGTTACACACACACACAGAGTTGCATAATCTTGCAGTTAAGTTAAAAGTTTGGGAGTGGGACGTTCCAAAGAGGATGTATTTTATTCTTGATGTCTGAATTGAAATGAAGCAAGGTTTTCTATGCTTGGACCCAGCAAAATCTTGCTATGTAGTAGCTTTCCATCTCTGACAGCATGTGAAATTACTCCGAAATTGTCGGCTTTTTTGGTCAAACAATGAGCTCCATAGAAAGGACTCTTACAGAATTTGAGCGGTTAACTGTGATGATGGACATTGCTCTAAGTGCTAGATGTGAAATACTTGTGTCCTCAAACCATTTGCTAGAAATAATGGTGAAAGAGACACGTGCATTGGAGGGGTTAGATAATAACAAGATTGCTTGTTGGTATTATCTTTTATGTAAGACACAATTCTTAATTGTTAACAGCTGTCTCTAGAGAAGATAACCTCCCTTAATAAATGAGATTAAAAGAATAATAATGTGATATTAAACATAAAAATTGAAATGGTTGGTTGGGGGAATTGAAGGACTTCATTACAGTCAAATACACAAGTCGTTGTAATATTAGAACTTGCTGCAAAGCTGGGCAGGTGTGTAAGTGTGAAATACTGGAAAGGCTTGGAAACATTTGACCTCATGAAAAACTGGATGCTTTTTATGTGCACGACTTTGGAGAAATTAAGGCAGAGGAAAATCTGAAATGATTAGTGAAGCTTAAATAAATAATTTTAAATGAACCAGCAGACCTGAACTCCTCAGCAGCAAGGAAGAGCTGAGAGTCTGAATCTTGCCCTTTGCTTTGTAGGGGTGTTTTTCAATAGGGGAGAGCCACGTGGCACAGCTCATTGCATGACCAGTGGGTAAAGTTCTGCTTGGTGACTCATGGGATTAGCTGAAAGAGCAGTTTGTATGGAAGGAAAGAACAAGGCTCTTTGTTACTAACCTTGCATGTAATCTAGGGGAGGAGAGTACCTGAAGGGAGGGTGTCAAGAGGATGGAGTCAGGCTCTTCTCAGAGGTGCCAAGCATTAGGACAAGAGGTAACAGGCAGAAACTGATGCACAGGAAGTTCCACCTGAACATGAGGAAGAACTCTTTTACTGCACTGGTGACCGTGCACTGGAACAGGTTGCCCACAGGTGGTTGTGAAATCTCCTCCACTTGAGATATTCAAGAACCATCTGGATTCAATCCTGTGCCGTGTGCTTTAGGATGACCCTGCTTGAGCAGGGAGGTTGGACCAGATGACTCACCATGGTCCCTTCCAACCTTATCTATCTTGTGATTCTGTGAAACAAAAGACAAGAAATCTGCTCCTACCAATTGTGCTTGTCCAGCACTTCAGCAGTGAAGGCAGAATGGAGGTGACTGGGCTAGCTATAACATAACAGGTTAGATTTCTCTTTGGGTGCCATAAGTTGTGGGAAGCAGCTGAGTTACTTTAGCTTATGCCTCCCATGATACATGAGAAGTCTCTGGGAAGCACAGCACAAAGTCTGCATGCTATGGATTTTAGGCCCAGATTTCAAAGAAACAAGCTTAAAGTAGGTGTTTGGTAAAGCTGAGCTTCACTGTGGCTTCAGTGGACACCATCCCTACTGCACAGCCAAAGGTCAGTAGGGGCCGGACCAAACTGAGAAGAGACTCAGTAAGGGAGGTGACTGGGCTTCTTTTCCTACACACCCTGTGGGGTTCTGATGCAGTTACTGTTTTTTCTGTTGGGAGGGCTATGTGAAGCATTGTATCCCACCAAGTCGGTGTGTTAGAAACAATGTGAGGGGAAAAAGATGTTTATTGCATCATATCTTAAAAATATTTTTTTTCTTTCCAGACTAACTCCAAAGATTGGGTTCCCCTGGAGCGAGATCAGAAACATCTCTTTCAATGACAAGAAGTTTGTTATAAAGCCTATTGACAAGAAAGCACCAGTAAGTATATCTAGAAGAGATTCCTGGATACTGCCTATGAACAACTGATACTGTTTCATCACAAAATACAGTAGTCTTTGGAGAGGAAAAAGCTGTAGATATTCTAGATGCCAAACAAGCCTCAGTATTTAGAGTGTATTTAGAGCTGACTGGTTTTCTGTGCAGCATAAATATAGGGTTTATAGTGATATCTAACATGGAAAAAACCAACTGCAGGAAGCCTTTTTTCTTCTAGCAAACTTAGGTACCTTTATGCTTAAATTTGAGTTTTTTCACTAGTTCTATGAGTCTTCTACCCATTCCTTTCAGTGCATGGAAGCTGATAGATAACATTTTGGTTTTCATGTGAAAAAAAAATCCCAAAATTAATTCAAATGTTACTGCAAACCCACATTAATACATATTGCCTCCCATCTTAATGCTCACTGCTCACTTCCACGCTGCACAGTAAAAGCCAGTTAAGGACCATGGTGTTCATTGACTTTCTTGAATGCTAAGGTAAATATCAGGGATATTACTGCTGTGGAGAACTGAAATGTACCTACCTGTGAATGTTGCTTTTCAGTACTTGTAAGTATGTTTCCAGAGTTATTTTACTGAGGAATTAGAAACTTACTTTGACCTGTCAAGAATGTAATGTGGAATAACTGGTATAGGTGGATGTCACTATGTCAGTCTTGTGAAACTTGGAATACTTGGGAAAGACCTCCTCTTTTCTTCCCCCACCTCAGTACTTGGCCTTGGTGGCTAAGTACAGCCCTGAGAAATAATAAGCAGTTTGACTTTGTCGAAGGATAAAGGCTTCTAAATATCTCTAACAGAAAAAGATCCTCCCAATAATTTAAAGGATACTAATGTGCAGTGTGCTGCTGGGATTTCTTCCAGATAACAACCTGGGGGAGAGGAACTTAGTTCTCTGATTCTGTTAGTGACAGCTAACAAAACTCCACAGAGGTAGAAAGCTGGTCTGTCAGGCATGCTTTTCTCAGTAGAAGAGCCTCTTGTATGTGTTGTACTTAATTGCAAAATATGGATCACAGCTTTCCACCCACTCTCCAGCAGTAAATCAGACTAAGTTTGAAATGACTTGCAAGAGGCTGATACAGAAAGGTGTTGATGTAAAACCTTCATTACATTCGCTCCCCTCAATGTCAATTGTCCTTTTCCCTTAGTGGGGTGGTATGTTTTAAAGCTGTGCCTGAAAGAAGACTTTATCTGGACACTAAGTCTGAGTGTTCAGGAAGTTGTTTGGGTCTTTTCATGTGCTTGTGTCTCATTTTAAAAAGGCAAGTATTATAACTACAACAGAATAGTCAATCCACCCAAGATGTGGGTTGGGAACTCCCTTTTAATTTGGAGGACACTAATTTAAATGGACACTAATGTAAAGGGTAGAGTTCTGTGGTACCTTGTCCAGAATAAGGTTTTTAATTTTTAGGCCTGTCTGCCCACATACTCCAACATCCTCAGGAAATTATCTTTTGACTATCGAGGTGCAATGCTTCCAGTTGTGTGAGACCTAGGGGAAGGCTGGGGATGGGGAAAGAATTTTTTCTCTTTTTTTTTTTTTGTGTGTGGTTTTTTTGGTGGGGTGTTTTTTTTGTGGGTTTTTTGGTTTTTTTTGTTTTTTTGTTTTTTTGTGGGTTTTTTGGTTTTTTTGGTTTTTTTGTTTTTTTGGGGGGGTTTTGTGGGGTTGTTTTTTCTTTGTTTTGTTTTTGGGGGATTTTTTTGGATTTGTTTTTTTTTTTACTTAAATGTTTTGTCCCGTTCTGTTTTTGGGGGATTTTTTTGGATTTGGTTTTTTTTTTACTTAAATGTTTTGTCCCTTGATTATGGCCTTAAATGGCAAATAGAAACACCATCCATGCCCTCGGTATTTACTTCCATGTAAGTGAGCGTGGAATGGCTCTGGAAGGATTTAGTGGGAGAGCACAGCACTGTGCCAGCTGCCTCTTGTGCAGGCAGTATGTGCATTAGGGAAATGCACTGAAAAAACGAGTCTTTGTCAGCATATTCATGTTCATCTTAATAGCACTTAGGGAGCTTTTAATTGCTTCTATTGCAACTTCTGGTTTTCCTAGAGACAGCCACAGTTGTGCTTCTGAGCTCAGGCAATTAAAAACGTGATCACTGTTTCCGTGCAAAAGTGTAAAGCCTGTGTACCCCTTCCCAGTTCCACCTCTTGCTAAGGGAGGCAATCCATAGGAGAGTGATTCTAAGGAATGGGTACCGGTTTATGGTGGTAAAGGGGCAGCTTGACTACTGCTCATATCACTGTCCACATAGTACACAAAAAAGGCACAAAGACATAAGAGTTTGTTCACTGTGTAAGGTCAGACTGCATTGTAAATGTGTAGTTCAGAACTCAGAAATATCATCAGGCAGGTAATGAACTTGGCCCTGTATACCTCTTTATTAGCAGATGTTCTTCTAGAAGATCTAGTCTGGTTTATAGTTTCTGTGAAAGTCTGATTGTAACACAGATAATAAGAAATTTGGGGCTGTCCTTTTTGATGAATCAGAAATTTTAGATTATCTTGTGTTTTGTTACTGCCTGCAACCTGATATTCCAAATAACCCATATGTTTGGTAGTTTAAAAAAGTAGTTTTCATTTGACACTCTTGTAACAGCTTAGGTCAGCTTAGGAAATGCTGTGGAAAAGAAAATAATTATATTTTTCTCTGAAAAAACCACATAATGTGGCTGCAAACATTGATTCAGATAGATCAAGAAATTCTACAAAGTTATTTTAATAGTCTACAATACATTTTTAGTTTCATGCTTTATCTTTCAGTCACAAACCCACGCAAACTGAGAAACTAATTACTCAATACTAGAGGTCTGTGCAGTGCCTAGATGTTCACCTGGCATCCCCAGAATCTTCTGCAACATTTCCAAGTTCCACAAAGTCTCCTTTAAGTGGAGATGGTTAATTTTCTCTAAAAGATACTTTTTCTAGATGAGTAACTTACCAATTCTATGTAGACTTTAAGTGGAGAATATGAATAAGAATAGTTTTGGCTTCAGATGATATTGGCAGTCCCTGCTGCTATGTTTAAGTGGCCATGTCTGGATTAGAGTGAAATTAGTGGGAAGATGTTCTGTCTGCTGTTAGCTGAGAGAAGAGAAAGCATGCTTGGAAAAAACTGTGTGGTGTCTGTCTTCTAGGACTTTGTGTTTTATGCCCCTCGTCTGAGAATTAACAAGAGGATCCTGCAGCTCTGCATGGGCAACCATGAGCTGTATATGCGGCGCAGGAAGCCTGACACCATTGAGGTGCAACAGATGAAAGCCCAGGCCCGGGAGGAGAAGCACCAGAAACAACTGGAAAGGTGAGCTTGAATACAGGCAGCAAAGATGGGGTGGCAGAAATAAACACCACCAAACGGTTATGCCTCAGCAAGCAGCTGGTCAGTGATCCATAACAGGGCAAGGCCATGAGCCATCCCAGGCTGACAAGGTGCATGGGTGGCCCCAGAGCTCTGGCTTACAGGGGGACTCAGGGTGTCCTGCAGCAGGGCTGGAGGCGTTGCTGTTCTTGCTCAGACCCATGTGGTCTGCTGAGCTGTCTGCAGTCCTGAGAGCTGCAAGGAGACGTGCAAGTAAAGGCACAGTGGGCTCTGGTGTGGTGGTGTGCACCTAGAGTGGGTTCTACTGACTCTTGAGTGTTAGAACCTGGTTTATGTGTTGGACCATGGGATGGTTGAGAGTAAAGGGGAAACCTTCACAGGGAGCATATGTGTACACTGCAGAGAGAAGAGGGGTCTGAGAGACCTCTTACAGGCACGGAAAAGGGAATAGCAATTCCACTGGATTTCTACCACTAGCTGCAGGTTGCTTATGATTCAAGAACTCATGCTGCTTTTCTCCTGTATGTGTGGATTGTTTGTCTTCATTCCCTCACTGATGTTGGTTTTACATCTCCTGGACTTTACTTATGGCAGAAGTAACAAAGTCAAATCTCCTCTGCCGTGTAGTACAAGTCCTGGGTTTTTTCCCCCTCTGCATCTAGTAGCTATTTGGTGTTCTTAATTTCTGTGGTGACCCACAAAAATATGAATGCTTTTAAGAAATGGTGTATCCAAAACTGAGCAAAAATTCTGAAGTCATGAAGGAAGAGCCTATTTCTGTCTTCTGGCTCTTGTTTTGTGGCAGTCACTTCCCATTGAGCTGCCTGGAGAGATGCCCAGCCAGCTTTGTTGTCTGGCAGTAGCTTGGGTCTGAAAGTGAGCTTCAAGTATGAAATCTGTTTCTAACAGGAAACAACTAGAAGATGAGAAGAGGAGGAGGGAGACAATTGAGAGGGAGAAAGAGCAAATGCTGAGGGAGAAGGAGGAGCTGCTGGTGAGGCTACAAGAGTATGAAGTGAAGACTCAGAAAGCAGAGAAAGGTAAAGTATTTGTCCTGGCTGACCAGACCACATGACTCCATAGAGGGGTTATATGGGTCACTGCCTATGCCTTGCCTAAATCTGGTGACACTGGGATCTCTTGGCAAGGCTTACTAATATCTGCCTATATGGATAAATGCACACATGTGCACATGCTGCTCAGATTATCTAAAGTATGAAAGTAGCATAAAATCTGTAGATTGTATTTGGGAACTGAAGGGCAGGAGCTCTTGCCAAGAGGGTTTAAATAACACAGCCTCTTCCAGCAGTGAGCAAGAGTTCAGCCCTCAAGTACTTTCTACTTAACTCCTCACAGAAAAAGTATTTTGTGAACAAGTCTTTCCAGTGAAACAAGCTTCTGTTTCAGTGCACAGAGGAGCAGATTTGAGACAGCAACATCTGGTGCATGCAGCAAACTGTCAGTTAAGGGCAGGAGAGTCATGTCCAGTGTTACAGACTTCAGTGCAAACATCTTGCAGATTTAATTAGAATGTGCATCTGACTACTGAATTCAGTTACTTGATACATTATACAAATAATTACTTTGAGGTGTACAGTGAAGGGAATATTGAAATTCTGCAGTTACCTAAGAGACCATCTGTAGTTCCTTAGCTTTGGCCAGGCTTGTGGACTAACCACATTGATCTGTCTTTTACCAGAGCTCTCAGATCAGATCCAAAGAGCCATTCAGCTGGAGGAGGAAAGGAGACGAGCCCAGCAGGAAGCAGAACGCTTGGAAGCTGAGCGTTTGGCTGCTCTGCAGGCCAAGGAAGAGCTGGAGAAACAAACTAAGGACCAGATAAAGAGCCAGGAACAGCTGGTAAGACCCTGTCACTTTGAGGATGAGATATACAGACATGTTATTATGCCCTTGAGTAAGGCAAAGCTATGTTGTTCAGGATAAAACAGTGCGGTGAAGTGATAGACAATGTCAGCATCATTGTGGCACTGGTTTCTAGCATGAACAATCTACTTTTGTTCCTAATTTCCTATTCAGTCTTTATTACAGTTAACAGTATAAATTTGTTGTTTGGTTGTTGGATTGTTAGTTTGTTTTTTTAAAGAGTCCTTATAATTCCAGTTTTATTATTCCACAGGCTACAGAGCTTGCAGAGTATACAGCCAAGATTGCACTTCTTGAAGAGGCAAGGAAACGTAAAGAGAGCGAGGTTGAAGAGTGGCAAATCAGAGTGAGTATCAGCTTGACAAAGCTGCTCTGATGTTCTACAGATAAGCAGAGCATACTGTGGTGCTTAGCTTGGTGTGACTTCTTTATGCATCTGTACCAATGTTTGTGGAGGCAAACATCTGTACAGCAGTGAAGAAGGGCAAACTTATGATGAATGTGCAATATGCTTGCAAAATGCCTTTCTTCCAACAAACCTTCAGTCAAATTCAAAATGGAAGCCTGTAATAAAACCTAAAAAGTGATGATCATCTTGGAGCCATGGAGGAAAAGGGGCACATGAGTAAATGATGCATGTAATCCAAGTCTGAAAGCATTACATTGGTCAAGAGATGCTGCTGCAAATGCAGCCACACACACTGCAGGTATCAGTTTTGAGGAGCATGTGCTGTTATCAGTGGCTTCTTGGTACCCTGGGTTGGGAGATTTTAATAATGTGACGCACTAAAACCAAAGACAAACCACACAAGGCTCAGAGTGCCTGGTGTTCCCAGTGCCCCCACACTAATGCTGTGGACTGCATGGGAGGGCAGGACCAGTGAAGCAGCAAAAAGGTGATGCCTACTGCATAATTGTACTAAAAATGCCAACTTTGGAATTTAAGTTCTTGCTCTGTGGAACCCATGCCTCTTTAGCCTACAGCTCTTCAGATGAAGATAACTGGAGCTTCCCACAGAACTGTTTTTCCCAGGCTGTTTTATTGGAAGAAGATTTTTTTTAAGATATCCTGCCCATTACACAGTGGATGTTTTGCATAAGATTGTAGCAGAGTACTGTCAGCTGCAGAGATTTGGTTTCCTCTTCCTTGCTTTTTGTAGTAGATTGGAAAAAAATGGGAGGATGAGTATTAAAGTGTTTGTTAAGCTGGCTTAAAGCAAGAAATGCAGTTAAAATATTTTTCACTCTTTCTGCAAAGGCCAGGGAAGCCCAGGAGGATCTGGTAAAGACAAAGGAGGAGCTACACCTGGTAATGACTGCTCCACCTCCACCCCCACCACCTGTGTATGAGCCAGTGAACTACCATGTCTATGATAACTTGCACGAAGGATCTGAGTACTCTGCCTTCAGTGCAGAGCTCTCCAGTGAGGGGATCAGGAATGACCGCAATGAGGAGAAACGCATTACTGAAGCAGAGAAGAATGAACTTCTACAGAGGCAACTGAGGGTAAGACAATGCTTGGAGGAAGCAGAGTAACTGAAGCAATCTTTCCTGGAAAGCAGGTCATTTAACCACTTGGTTAAACACACAAAGCATGATAGTTTCTCTTCATTTACAGTTCCTTTAGGCAGTTTGAAATAAATACAAGTTCTATAAATATTACTCTTATTACTCAAGCTTTGAGATTGCTTAAGTGATCCCTGGTGTTTATGGAAAGCATGTCATATCCATGTCACTGCTCTGTCCAATTACCTAACAACTGTCAGCTCTCACCAAAGAACACTGCTGTCGTGAGCTGAAAGCTTCCTGCGTACAGCCTGTATTTAATGTTCTTTATATTGCAGGCACTGACAGATGAACTGGCCCAGGCTAGAGATGATAACAAGAGGACCCAAAACGATATTATCCACTCAGAGAACATGCGACAGGGACGCGACAAGTACAAGACGCTGCGGCAGATCCGGCAAGGCAACACCAAGCAGAGAATTGATGAGTTTGAGGCAATGTAATGATGGTCATAAGAAGAAAGCAGGACTGTGGGAAAGGCAGATCTTAATGCTGCGTTCTTATTTTTGGGGTTTTTTTTCTGTTGTGTTTTGGGGTTTTGAGAAGGGGTCACTGTATGACACTTAACAAATGTTCTCTAAACCCAGAGGTGTTTGAATCTCCCTTTTTATTCTGTACCTTCTGTGAAATTTGGTATAGTTAAAATTTTATCGTACCACTGGTCCTGGTAACTTGCTCATGCCTTTGCTTTGTGCCAAAAGGCCTTATGTCACATCTCTCTTTCAGCAAGACAAATTTTAACAGGCCATGCTTCCAGTTGAAGATGGGTCCTGTGCAGGTGCTGGATTCAGCTTGGTCTAAAAAAATAAACATCTGTGGGTGAATTTTGTGCCATATTTTTATTTACAGTCTAAAGTCAACAGTTGAGAAGACAGGTTTTAAAACTCAGGATTTGCAAGCACCTGTATGTATGTTTGCATATATGTGCACGTGTGCTTGTACACCCTGTTTTTGACTTGGTCTTGATGCCCACCATTCTCCCTCCTTCTTTCTCCTCCCCCAAAAGAACTGACAACACCTCAGGACTAATTTGTGTAGAAATTAGGCTTTTTCTGGTTGCTGTTCTCAACTGGAAAAATTCTGCAGTGATGGCTCAGAAGTATGGCACAGGGACACTGATACCCTCTTCATGTAAGAAGTAGCAAGTACTCTGTTGGAATCTAATACACCACTGTGTTTGCATTCCAGCTTCATTGTTGATCAGTTATAGAGTAGTATTTATATATATATAAAACATGCAATATATGGATTGCATTACTAGTTTAAGGGAAATAGTTTTCCTCTGTATATTTTGTTACTTTTCAGATTTAATAAAACTTGCATCTGTAAAAAAGCATAAACAACACTGTAGCCTGTTACAGTGCAGCTGATTATTTACTATAAAGCATTATTTGTAAAGATCATTTTTTTACTTAATGAAAACTGTTATATGTACACATGATCCACTATATACAATTTTACTGCACCTATTTTTCTAACAAATTTTCTAATTTTTTTTTAAATGTTTGATTTAAAGTTTCAGACTCCAAAGATGAAGGGACTGCTTGTTTATATCACAGTTAGATTCTCTCTAGCAGAGAATATTTCTGTGACCATTCCTTCCCCAATCTCCCCCTTTCCTTGAAAATCTGTTAGAAAGTGAGATACAGTATGTTGTCACCTCTTCTCTTCCATTTACAACATCTATGCTGCTTTATACTTGAGTTGAATCTTGTGTGGGTTTTTTTTATTTGCAGCAGCAAACATCTAAATAAAAGATCTGCAAAGTAACAAAGGACAATAGAGTCAAGTGTTTCTCGTGCGGGGTGTGTTTGTGTAAGGTGGGCTACTGCTCTTTCAGTTTCTGAGCTTAGCCTATGAGTCCCTGTGTCTTAAGGATTTAAGACTTAAAAAGCCACACTGACCTGGAAAGGAAGGGGAATACTTGCAGTAGCAACTAAAACTATTAACCCAGCAGCACTGTTTGTTGTATATATGAAGTTTCTGCTGACTGTAATGCTACATCTGATGCAAAGCAAACTGACACAGTAGTTCAGCCCTAAGCTTGCATTTCCACCAGTCCACATGAATAAATGATAAACTTAGCTAAACTCTTGTCCTGTGCTGTATGCCATATGGATCAGACTTGTTACAGTGGCAGCTGATAAGAAGGAACTTATTACAACCACACTTACTTTATTAGCTGGTGTCCCACGCATTTAACTTTCTAAGCACTGTGATACAGCACACATTTGAGTGTGTGTGGTTTGGCCATAGGCCAAAGATTTTTAGGATCACTTGAAATAGTAACAGCACTGTAGACAATTCTGAAACAGAGGGATTAGCATCACCCATTTGCAGCAAGCAGATAAAGATAAGCTAGTTTTCAATTCTGTGTATAAAACATCAACATCAGAGTGAAAGCAATGAACTTTTCTTGCAGTAACAGTTGTTCTCTCTAAGAAGTATTCCTAACTGATTAAATTAAATCATGACAAGTTCTGCTACTCAGAAATGGAAAACTGTGTATCACCTGGCTAATGTTGCCTTGTCAGCACAACACATCTCAAACTGAGGCTGTCACTCCTGAAGAAACAATACTTACACCTTATGCTCCAGCTAGAGACACAGGTTAACATCTTAACTTTGAAAGAAATACAACATTCAGAATGTCACACAGTTTCAAATACACAACTATTCCCAAAAAGCTGGAGTAGGTGCTGTTGCAGTGTTCCTTTCCCCAGACCTGAAACACATATGTACCACTTGAATCAGAACATCAGACAAAAAAAGTTGTTGTGTGATAGTCTTTCATGATTTAAAGTTTTCCTTAGTTGAATGCAGTATAAGTGTAAAGTCCATCCACATGTTTGGGTTGTAGAGCACTTCTTGCCATTGGAGCACTGACTGAGAAATAAGGTGTGTAGAGCCAAGCAATTCCCCTGCAAGAAGGCAAAAAGGAAAGATCAGAGTTACTTGGCCTTACCCAACTTCTGGCCTCCAATGGATTAGGTAACAAAACAACCTGTTCTCCAACTTCTACGCAATTTCAGCTGTTTCGTAGCTCCTAAGGCATTAATTGGATTAAATTATATTTATACTTTTGAAGTATTATTTACATCCTGTTAAACTAGAATGACTCTCTGAAGATCTCAGCCTGCAGCAAAGAAAACATTTTTGGCTATATGACTAAAAGCAGAGGAGCAAGTGTGCATACTATGCAGAATGGCACCAAGTCTCTTGCTGTTCATCTCCAGCAACATTAATGCGCTACTGGGCTTAGGGCTTGGATCACTTAAATTCAGGTAGTCTCCCTGCTCTAACAGAATGGAAAACACTGTGTAGGATACTCAAAAAGAGTTCACGAGGAAGTCTGCATGACATCACTAGTGATAATACTCCTCGAAAATGCATTCTGATACCAAAACAACATGACAGCCTCAATATTTTTGAGCCTTTCATGTCAAATACTGAAACTACAGCACTGTCTCTCCAAGAGGACAGGGGTGGGAGACTCCATTGGACAGCCTTCAGTTGTCACTGCTTCCCTGCTCAAACACCAGTGAAACTTACTCAGTGAGCAGAGGGTTTCTCAGACATTTCTCAGCCTTGAGAAAACAAGCTCATTCTTATGTTAGAACAGAGCCCAAAATGCAGACATGCAATAACCCCTTCTGAGCAAGTTTCACCTTCTGTCTCTCATTGATTGCATTGATTTGTGTTTGTGAAATAATAAGCACAAATATAAGCAAGGTTGCAATCTACTAGATCATTAGTTCTTGTGCTTCCTTTTGATGATATATTTAAATTAGCCAATTCATAGAAAACAGTTAAAGGAATGTCTTTAGAAACATACAGAGCTCAGAGTTAAAGCTATTACAACAATTTCTGTGCCTGTCTTGGCATGGCTCTGACCCTAAAAGTCACTATGCTAACAACTGACTTTCCTGCAAGTTCCCACTGACAACCCTGAGCTTCCACACAGACCTGAACTAAAAGCACATGAATCAGTTCTTGCAGGATCAGAGACCAAGAGTGCAGGTTGCTTAGGACAGGCTGTGACCGTATGGGTATGCACATTACAGGAGGTAATAAACAGCACAGTGCAATTATTATTGCCTAAGATGTAAACTAAATTAACTTCCTCCCACATTACCTTCAACTTTTAGTGCTAAAGAGCTTACTTGCACCAAGCTTGGCTCCTCCTAGGAATTGATCACTTGAGCTGAAAGTTGACTGGTCCCACACAGTCAAGTGCAGACATGATTGCTGTAGCTGAGCTGGGGTTACACCATCAAAGACAAACAAGTGTTTCCACTGTGGACAGGCTTCTTTCTTCAGGACAGGAGACTTTAGCTTTACCTCTGCTTGGTCTGGAAGGATAAGACAACTTCCCCAAAACAATATGAGTTCAACAAGGTTACTGATTTCTCAACCAGAAAGCAGAACAATAATCAACCAAGACCCTTTGGTCTGCCTTAAATAGCAAAGTTCAGCTTAAGTGCAAGGTAGAGCATGGTGCTAGTGTGTTTGTTTTGAGACTTGTTCATTTCCTGCCTGCCTTTAGTGTGGGTGCAAGTGGGCTCTTCTGCTCTGCTTTTATTTTGCTGTCACTTGCTGCTCAAAGAGTCTTTACTCCACATGCTGTTATCTAATACTGTCTGAAACCTGCCTTTCAGTAGATAAAATGTTCACCCATTTCACTGAAGATAGGTGCCACAGCAGGTGAAATGGCTTTATGAGACGTAAGTTTATCCTGGTATCATACTTCTAATGGCATCTGATGCCTGACAGCAAGAAAGTAAAACGATCCCACATACAAGCTACTCAGCACACTGAAGAAAAATTCAACCCTTTCTCTTTCAAAATGTCTGGAACAAAGAGGACAAAAGTTCCCAATGTATCCAAAGCTATACTTAATTCTGCAAAGGCACAGCTGAAACTAGGAATGACAATACCCTCTTCATTTCCACTTTTTTTCTTCCTCTCCTAATATCTAAAAGCAGATACTTAAACTAGTGAACTCCAAATTTTAATGACATCATTAAATTCTAAAGTTCAGTGACATTTTCTATTTGAAGTATTAGGTCTCATACTTACCCTTTAACAAAGGAGTTTAGCATTCCAGCAGATCTCAGCATGGGCAAGTTCTTAGCCCCAAATACCATAACCTGAAGCTGGCAGCTGGGAACTCCTTGGTCTTTGTTTCCTGAAACAGGAGCACTTATCACATGAAATACCCAGTTAGTTCAGCTCATAGCTTAAGATGCTGCTATAAGTAAGTAGGGGAATGCTTAAGTGGTACTACTGAAATAAGGAGTCATAAGGCTGTACTAGGAGCCTTTGAAAGATTTTAACATGTTTGTAGAGTGTATGATTCACACAGACAAAAATAAAACCAAGCAATGACCAGCAAGCTGCTTTGTGATTCCTGTTCCAAACACAGAGCTTTCTGTTGTACTTGTGAAAAAGCAAATACAGGACAGTACCCACAGAAGCATTTCTCTGGAATTGCCAAACCTGTGGTGTGCTACTGCTCCTCTACCACAGCTCTAGGTAGAGAGCAGAGAGCCAATACACAGGCATGCAGAGGGAGGCAAAATGGAAGAAAGCAAACTAGTAAATTTGGGGTCACATTTGGAAAAGAAAAGGGAACAAAAAAAAATCCCAATCAGCCAATTAGAGCTTCCTATTGGTCTCTACCTGTTGCTATGGTCCTGACAGAGAGAGCATTGCTAATGCTCTGAACGTCTATACACCTCACTATGATCTAGGCAGGTAAGGAAAATGAGGTTTTCCTATCCCTTCCTCACAGTGTTTATTTTGCTCCACCAGCAGCTGCTTTCTCTGACACAGTACAGCAATACTTAATGTACCTTTCAAGTTTTCATTACCAAAAAACGGAGTCCTGACTATACATTTTGAACCTAACACCTTCCAAGTGAAGCAATCTCTCTAGAAAGAGACCACTGGGGGAAGCCACAGATGCTGGTCTGGTACCCGTGCAGACATTTCCCTTCCACTTTTCCCCTAAATTGGCAGTCTCTGCCTTGGACAGTAAAACTGTTGCTTTGCCTCCAGAACAACTTCTACTGGTAACACCACAACAGGCACAAGTTTGCAAAACAGCTGAATGCAGCACACTGCTATCTTTTAAATGTACAGCTTTTGTTGGCTTAAAAAAGAACAAAGTTGTCAAAGGTTTAAATTTTAAATAATGTAAAATATAACATACCATAAAGCACCATTTGCTATAGCTGTTAAAAAAAAAACAACCATACAGGAATGTTACATGGACACGTTGCCAGTCCTTCACTGGTCTAGATTCTTTTCTAGCCAAGGATTCACAGAATCAGAACTGTTTATGCTGGAAAAGATCTCTGCGATCATTAAGTGCAACTGTTAAGCATTCATGTATGCTGAAACATTTTATACCTTCACACTGGAAATTTTTATACTGGGCTGGTACCGACAGTCTTGCAGACACAACGAGTTCACCACTGTACTGGATAAGATCATCTTCAGGCTTTTCAAGCTGAAGAAAGGGACATACAGAAATCTGAATTACTGCAACCATTCGCTTCCACCTCTTTTGCAGCTTATCTGCGTTTGCAACATGTCTTACTAATGGGCTGGACTGACAGCATTTTTCCTCAGCAAACACAGAAGGGTGATCTTTTTCATAGCTTTCACTCAATCCTGCTCGTAAGCACAAAAACCAAGAATCACCTTGGGCTTGAGCTGATACCAGTCAAACAACAGCATGGAGTCCTCTTCAAAATTCCATGCTGCCAGAGGAATCACCACTTCCCCCAAAAACACCCTGTATTTGAGTGCTCCTGCGTGCCACACAGAGATCTGAAGCTGCCGACTTCTCAGCTGGGAGTATTCAATCTTGTACTAGAAAGATAAACAGCATTTACAAAGCAATACACAGGATGAACACAGCCCCATGCTCATGACCTGCTCACAGGAGGCCCAGCCACAGCACAGCTGAAGGCTTCTGGGTGCAGACAGAACCAGTGTGTTTGCAATCTGCACATAACCCTACTACTTAAATGCTAAATACTCGTTCAAATGTGAAACAACATTCCAGGAATACCTTGATCTGCCTTGCTAAAGATTTTGATAATTAATTCAGAACTTTAAACAAGTCTTGACCATTTTTGCTGGTTTTTTTTTTAATACTTGTTTTATACCCCCAACAGCATTTGGCTGCTCTGGAGGCCAGTTCAAGATTAAGACATCTAATGATGCTGCTAAAACTCCCATTCTGGTCAGTGAACATCTACTTACTGCAGTCAGTAGGGACAAGGAAGTAATTCAGCTAATTGCTAATTAAAGCCTTGATGCACCCCCATAGTTAGAGCCCTTTGAGACATTGTTGGGTATCTGCTATACCCACATGACACTGGCAAACATGATACCCAGCCCACAGGTGACCTGAACCCACCTGAACTGAAAGCTGGAGGCAATGGCACAGGTGAGGAAATCACTACCTCTATTTAGGCTGCTGAATCACAAGTTGGGTGTAGGCTCAGTGGCTAATCACCCTCAGTCACCCTGAGCTCCAGTGACTCCCAGGACCACTTGCACAGCTCTTCTACATGCACCTACCTCTAAATGCAGGTGCCTTAATTTGCAGCTGAATCCCAGCAATTTGGATCTGTGTCATGATGTAGTTTTCCTGCACTAGTGCTATGCACTTTTGACCATTTTTGGCACTCTGGATAAACAAATAATTAAACTAATTGTAAAGAGGTCTAAGTAAATACCTTTAGAGTTTATGTAGCCAGCTCAGGCATGGCTCTCACTCTCCTTTTATCAGTTCCACATGACTATGCCATTGGAAAGGGACTGTAAAATTGGGATCAATGGTGCCAATTTCAGGCTCTTATTTTTCTCCCAACTTAAACCCTACACACAGGCTTTATATATAACCCAGAAGTGTTTTGTTACCACCAAACTTTATGGTCTTTTCAAACATTTTGCCTTTTTCACTCAATACTAATTCTTGATGTTCATAAACACCAAGATTGGGGCTAACACTGACAATTTTGTGCAATTCAAGAAGCAGGACTACAAGTTTCTCCCTCCATTAACTTTGTTGCATATCTCTTCCAAGACAATGTTACTGAAGAACTCATCTTGCATGCTGCTGCAGCTTGCCAAAGCACCCCAAAAAAAATTGGTTTGTAGTGATCTGGGCACAAAACTGGAGCTGGGAACAACCAGACTAATCCAACATCTCCCAGATGGCATATATCATTAAGTGTCTGTGAAATGAGAATAATGGCTTTTATTTCCTACACACAATTCTTATAAGGATGCAAGAAGTAATATTGCAAGGCATTAAGGAACTGAAATCATAACTACTGTTGTCTGGTGGGATTATTAATATTTGAAATTGAGCACTACAAAGAAATGGCCTGGCACCAGTTGCACAGAGCAAAGGAAGCAGAACTCAGCTAGCACTCAGCTAACTGCGGAGAGGGTTAGCTGACCAAAGGGGTATCATCACTTGAAAGGGATACTTGTGTGAAATACTGGCTGTTCTACAATACACCCAGTTCCTGAACGTACAAAGAAAATGTGCCTATGGAAGGCACCTTGCTTTTGTCACAAGGTAACTCAGAATAACATGGTATTCATTGAAGGTGCTTTCTTGGCCAAAGGCAGAGTCTTCTATTGGTTTGTAATTTATTGTGGTAAATTTTCTCTTATTTGGACTGAAAAACAACTTCTAAAATTCTTGTCAGCGACTCCTGAATTTGCCCTATCAGGTCAATTCACAACTTGCAGGATTGTACATGACAAAAGGAAACATTATCATGGTAAAGCACACTTATGGCACACTGTACCTTCAAAGTCTCATCGAACTCAGGATCCACTGTGCTCTTTTTGACAGCTGTCTTCCGCTTACTCCGAGGAGATTTATCAGGCAGTAAATAAACTTTAACATACCTTGGAGACAGAGGGGAAGATAAATGGAAAGTGATTAGAAAGGGGGGTGGGGGGTGGGTGGGTGTGTGTGTCAAATGAATTAAAAGAAAAAATTGTATGTGAGGGTTTTTTTCTTAATTTTTACACAATTTTATTGACTTTGTAATTTTCCAAGCAACAAAAAGGACATAAATGTCAGTTTTCCATTCTCAATATATGCAGACAGACTATAAGGATCCCTGGAAATCACTGAGCTAATGTGTCTCAATTCTATCGTAATTGGGAAAGGATTAGGATCTGAACAGGATTATTCTGTTTTCATACTCTTGGCCTCTGATGTAATAGCCCCTAAAGAAGTCACCTTGTCTGTTGTAGTGACAGTTTAACCATGAAAACAAACAGCATACTATGTGCACTAGAGAAAAAATAAAATGTAAACTCAATCAACATTTGGATCATTGCTGCTTGTTCATGAAGAAAATCTCTCACCTGCACACCACCAGGTACTGTGTAGCAAAAAAAAAAGGTATTGTCATACAAATAATACATAATAATCCCTACCTCTTACAAATTCCAATTGTTGTAATAGCCACGAGAGTGAAAAATGGGAGTTAGTCTGAAGTGCTCAAAATTGCCCTAACATTGGTTCAAGGAAAACCAGTTAAAAAAGTTCTGGAAGCTAAACTGGACCAATATCTAGCACCAGTGTTTCCTACCCAAAGCGTAGGTTAAGTGAACACTAATACTATTGCCCCAATATAATTTCAGTAGGCTGCAATTATGTTACAGCTTCAAAACTAAGAATATTATCAGTAGAAAGTGTTTGCTCACAGCTTGTCAGGGAAAGGAGTGATTGTATACATAATACTAAATATTTTTAAACTGTACTTGTATATATTTCAGAGATTATGATTTAAACCAATTTTAAAACAACCTCTTGGTTAACTTACCAGATAAATAAAATCAGCTGCATCTCATATCATCAGTGCAGAATTTACACATTTTCCCTACTTTTTCCAAACTTATCCATAGGTAAAACTATTTAAAATATACAGGTACAAGAAGTTTTAGCCTCTTGATGAAATTAATTAAAAAGTAGCCAGTCAGACTTCAAAACAGAAAATAAGCTAAATAATTCAACAGCTTTTAAACATCTGTTAAAAGTCTACTTTCCAGCAAGCACATTAAGTGAATTTACTGTGCTTTTCCTGTTGGCTTGGAAACCTACAGAAATATATAAATATATACCAATAGAGAACATAATGTTCACTGCACAGCGCTTCCCACACTGGCTTTCAGGCTTCCTGCAACCATTTGCTTGGCTTCAATACCAGCAGACTTAAAGAACCTTGACCCATCATCTTCTGAGGGGCTCCCAAACCACCCTGCTCTCTCCACAAGCTGCTGTTCCAGCAAGGCACCACTCATCACCAAGCTTGTCCTTAGCAACGTTCTCTGCAAGGTGCACAAGCACCACTGTCCTGGGTGAAGGTGCCTCCAAGTCCACAATTCTAACGTGCCCACTCAAATGCTCAAACAGTGTGACAGCAGGGGCAAGACCAGGTAGCTGGGTATTCTACCTGGTGATGTTCTATCAATGGTTGCTGCATGGTCAGAGAGGATTGTTTAGTAATAAACAGAGACATCACCAAGGCTTAACTACACAACCAAAAATTTCTATGGCATATTTTATCCACAGAAGTAGGTACTTCTCCCTCTTACAATTACACATAATTATTAAAGAGCTTTAGATTTTAAGATGTGTTGCAGCATCTGAAATTTCTCCTCTTCTTACAGAAGATGGAATCACAGAAGTAGCACAGCAATCACCCAGTGGCCCACAGTGAGTCAGCAGATGAATTAGGAACAGGACATTTCATGTTTCAGTCAATTATCTATTAATTTTCTATGCACAATTGAAGAACTAAAATCTGAACAGCTATTCTTGAGAACCAAAGATACTGGTACCTTCAGATACCCAGCTACCTGCTCACAGGCAGGGAAAAAAAAAGCCAGAATGGAGTAAGTACTGGTCTGAAACATATTTGTCTTGCAGCGTGCATATGTACAAAGGGCTGGTATGTATGTTGGATGTTCTGGAAGTGTCAATATGGCATCATACATCAAACCACTTAAATCAAAACATACCTAAGTATCTTAAAATCCAAAATGTTCCCCTTATGGTTTTCTCCTTCTATATGACATACTTACGGGTTGCACTTTTTCTTCTTCTCTTCTCCATAAGCCAGGTTCTTGCATCCCTTGATGCAAATTTCCAACAAGCAAGCCTTGAAGATGTATCTTAAAGCAAACTCTATTTCTCCTGTGATGTTAGCTTTGCCAAAATTGCCGGACTCAGTGCATGTGCTGTTAAGACTAAACAAGCTTCCCTAAGAAAAGACAAACATTTGGAAAAAGGAGCTTCAGATCAAACAGATAAAAAACATTTACTTTCCTCAAAGATCAGTGTCTTATAGACATGACTGTCAAGCTACTGCAAATCACAAGATTTAAGGTAACCCGTATAAAACATTCCATTACTTCTGTAACAACACTGAAAAATTATCACTGTAATTGCAGTTCTACTGGTTTGCTCTCTTCTCTTCACTAAGGTCTCTAGGCTAAGAAAATGCTTTCTTAGGTAAGTTCTAGATCTAGAAAATGTCTTCAGATAAAACTGGTATGTTGCTTCCCATGAGAAAAATGGGATAAGTGTCTGAGTGAAAAAACCCTCAGAAATCTAAGACCCTAGAAAACATTGAATTAGTCTGCTTTTAATATACAGCTCAGAGTAGGATACACTGCCAAGACATTAGGTTATATCATGCATTAAAGGAAACAAAAGTGGGCTGCACGTCCAGTAAATACTTTACAAGATGCCCCAATTCTGCATAAAAGTGACATACTCCATACTGCAGATCATTCAGGAAAGGCCAAAATATGAAGACTTCCAGCTGTCATATGCTGGTGCATAAAGACGTTTCCTTGCTCACCTCGGCCACTTTGTTCTCCTTTCATCCACTTTCACCTTTGGGGCAAAGGTTTGGATGTTGTCCATCCACATATATAAAGAGCACTTGTGTCTAGCATTTACAGAAGCCATGACACTGCAACGAAGGAAGAGACTATATTCCTTTCTGTGGCCAAGCCCAGATGTGCAACTTTATGGTGCTATCTAGCCTTCACTATAACACATTATAAACTTAAAATAGATTGGTCTCCATTAATTTATAATGATATTCTTTAAGGTGAGCCCTAGAAACTTTTTACGTAGCATATGTCACGAAGACACAATTGGTGTTGTGATTAATCTCACAGCAACATTGCCCTAGATTGCTAAAATATCTGTGTTAGATCACTCCTCCCTCTGAAAATAAACACCAACCCACACAGGACTGGTTAACAAAGGAGAGTTCTGCATTGCACAACCCAGCAGCTGAGAGTGCAGAGTAGTGTTTATAAGATCATATCTCTCTTCCATGTAGATGCTTGTCTTCGTTTGTGTACCTTGCCAAACTTTCGATTCACACCAACAGATTTATTAGATTAAAGCAGCTATCTGCTCTATTTTATAAGCTCTAAGTTACACACATACGTGTCAGAAGAAGGGACAGAGTGCTTACTGAGGGAGCCAAAAGAAATGTTAGCGCTGTTTTGACCTGATGCTTGTTGCATGTAATCTTGCTCCCTCCATGAGCTGTGTATCAGTGGAATCAATCTCTCTTGCAGCTTTGTTCAGCTCTGCTCTTTCACTCACTGACATATTTTTATTCGCCTGACAGAAAACACTTATTTTCTACCAAAACTCTTTATGGCAAAGCAATGCAAACAGATTTTTGACTTAGCTCGTATGTCCTAAAAAACGTTCTGCAAAAGTCCTTAATATTTAGTCCACAGAACACCTTATGTACATGGAAGGGCTGATGGCGCTCTGATTAATGATGTTAGGAGCTAACATCACTACCTATGTCTCCCACCTGATCAGGTGTTACATACATTCAACGTAGACTTCACCATCCTTTTGGTTCAGCGAACAGGGATTTAGCAATGACTTCATGTATTGTACTTCTGCTGGGATGACTGAAAGCAATGCCATCTGATATTTTGCAAGATACATTTTTATAGGCCTTCAACATCCAACACTTACCCATAAAGGGAAGTCTAATGGAATTTGACTTTCCTGTTTATAAGGCAGGAGAAAATATTTCAGTTTTGAGCTTGAGATGTCTATAGCCCAGTTCAAATTGTTGTCATTAGAATCACAAATATCATCCAAAACTGTTATCCCTTTGTCAGCTTAACACCTCAGACCCTACAGTGCAGTGAGTTACAAGTAAGCATCAAGGTCCCTGTGTGTGTTTATGCTTCTCTGTAAAGTGATTAGGTTGGTTTAATTTTGATTCCTTAAGTCATTTCAGTTCCCTTCTTTACATCATCAGTCATGAATTCTTTGGATACTTCACCCTGCTTAACCTCATCACTAATACATAGAAATTAGCTTCCACAGTTAATCATAGAGGCTTTAAAGCATGTGCTGAATTCATTTATAACCAGCTTCCTTCTCTCTCATTTGCAGTATTCAAAATGCCATCCCTCAGAGGATGATTCAATGTCATCCCTTAAGTCTATGGACTGCTCCCCTGGCTTCCATCACTGTCAGTTTTCTCTTCATTCACTGACATTCTGACATTTGAATTTCCACTGACATTTCCAATACTACAGTTCTTGCAGACTCACAAAACCCTCCTGTTAAATGAAGCTTGAAGAGAAAAAGCTAACTACTGGGTTAGAAAGTACAATGTTCATAATCCCAACCCTAATATAAAATAGGAAATATGTTAGTTGCATTTGCAAAATTCAAAAGAAGCTGCTCTATCAATTATTCATTATTAATGTATATATCCATCTACCAATTATCCATTATTACTTTGATTTGGCTTATAGTTCAAACAGTTCAGTGTTACTATGAGGACTGTGCCAAAGGCAGTCAGTCTTTCATCAGATACAGACTCAAGTAAAAGTCTTCCTTCATTTTGTTATATAATCTGAAACACACCAACATTTTACACAAGATTTTATATCTGCTCCCTTTGCACACCTGCTCTGTTACGTTTCACCCTTTAACTTACATGTTTTCTGCCATCACAGAAAACTGCATCACTTGTGGGACTGGTCGTTAAGTCTTCTTCCTCCTTGCAATTACTTTTGGTCAGAAAATCACTGTCATTTTGTGCCCCAGTGATGAGCTGTTGCAGACTGGGTGTACTTATCATCTGTAAGAAATTCAGAAAGCAATTTGATTTACTTTTTCTTTAATTTAATTTCAGAAAAATATCCCGATACCTCCAGGAACACTATCAGAAGAGAATTCAGTAAAAAGCTAGAGTTGGCTCTGATCAACGTCATGCAGGTGGCACACTTTCAAAGGTAATGTAGTTACTTAATTTAAATGCTGATTTATAACTCTCTCATCCCAGCTAGTAGTATAGCCATTACATTCATAATTTTCTAAAATCAACATACCACCATCTAATCTAAGGTTCACCACCACAGCAATTACTAGCAACAGTCTACTAATACACACCAAGAGCAGCAACATACTAATAAAAGGTCTTATTAGCACTTAACAAAACAGTAATTTCGGAAGAAAAAAAGATATTCTTGCCTCCAGGAAATTGAAAATAGTATTTTGCAATTTGCATGACACATGCCCAAGTTTACCTACGCAAGAATGAATGTAAGTTGAAAGAGACTCGAAAATAGAAACTGACCTGCAAGTTCTTATTCAGCCTTGTTTACAGAAAAAGTTTCTATTTCCAAAGTTTTCTTGGCTTTGTTTTGAGTAAGTCCATTCACCTTTCCAATTTTCTCATGAAAACCCTGATAACTTCTGAAAATTTAA